>NW_026707375.1:0-27983 GCF_902713425.1 Acipenser ruthenus
AAAAGGAGGTGTCTAAATTTGGGTAGTTTTGATCATCAAAAAATTGTGTTTTCTTGACATGTTAACCTGTAAGCTATTTCTAAAGCTCGGGCATCGAAATTATGAAGAAATAAAATTGGCCAAAATTTAATTTTTTTCAACAGGTCCGGACATGTCCACTTTTTCAGAAAAGGAGGTGTCTAAATTTGGGTAGTTTTGATCATCAAAAAATTGTGTTTTCTTGACATGTTAACCTGTAAGCTATTTCTAAAGCTCGGGCATCGAAATTATGAAGAAATAAAATTGGCCAAAATTTAATTTTTTTCAACAGGTCCGGACCTGTCCACTTTTTCAGAAAAGGAGGTGTCTAAATTTGGGTAGTTTTGATCATCAAAAAATTGTGTTTTCTTGACATGTTAACCTGTAAGCTATTTCTAAAGCTCGGGCATTGAAATTATGAAGAAATAAAATTGGCCAAAATTTAATTTTTTTCAACAGGTCCGGACCTGTCCACTTTTTCAGAAAAGGAGGTGTCTAAATTTGGGTAGTTTTGATCATCAAAAAATGGTGTTTTCTTGACATGTTAACCTGTAAGCTATTTCTAAAGCTCGGACATCGAAATTATGAAGAAATAAAATTGGCCAAAATTTAATTTTTTTCAACAGGTCCGGACCTGTCCACTTTTTCAGAAAAGGAGGTGTCTAAATTTGGGTAGTTTTGATCATCAAAAAATGGTGTTTTCTTGACATGTTAACCTGTAAGCTATTTCTAAAGCTCGGGCATCGAAATTATGAAGAAATAAAATTGGCCAAAATTTTATTTTTTTCAACAGGTCCGGACCTGTCCACTTTTTCAGAAAAGGAGGTGTCTAAATTTGGGTAGTTTTGATCATCAAAAAATTGTGTTTTCTTGACATGTTAACCTGTAAGCTATTTCTAAAGCTCGGGCATCGAAATTATGAAGAAATAAAATTGGCCAAAATTTAATTTTTTTCAACAGGTCCGGACCTGTCCACTTTTTCAGAAAAGGAGGTGTCTAAATTTGGGTAGTTTTGATCATCAAAAAATTGTGTTTTCTTGACATGTTAACCTGTAAGCTATTTCTAAAGCTCGGGCATCGAAATTATGAAGAAATAAAATTGGCCAAAATTTAATTTTTTCAACAGGTCCGGACATGTCCACTTTTTCAGAAAAGGAGGTGTCTAAATTTGGGTAGTTTTGATCATCAAAAAATTGTGTTTTCTTGACATGTTAACCTGTAAGCTATTTCTAAAGCTCGGGCATCGAAATTATGAAGAAATAAAATTGGCCAAAATTTAATTTTTTTCAACAGGTCCGGACCTGTCCACTTTTTCAGAAAAGGAGGTGTCTAAATTTGGGTAGTTTTGATCATCAAAAAATTGTGTTTTCTTGACATGTTAACCTGTAAGCTATTTCTAAAGCTCGGGCATCGAAATTATGAAGAAATAAAATTGGCCAAAATTTAATTTTTTTCAACAGGTCCGGACCTGTCCACTTTTTCAGAAAAGGAGGTGTCTAAATTTGGGTAGTTTTGATCATCAAAAAATTTTGTTTTCTTGACATGTTAACCTGTAAGCTATTTCTAAAGCTCGGGCATCGAAATTATGAAGAAATAAAATTGGACAAAATTTAATTTTTTTCAACAGGTCCGGACCTGTCCACTTTTTCAGAAAAGGAGGTGTCTAAATTTGGGTAGTTTTGATCATCAAAAAATTGTGTTTTCTTGACATGTTAACCTGTAAGCTATTTCTAAAGCTCGGGCATCGAAATTATGAAGAAATAAAATTGGCCAAAATTTATTTTTTTCAAAAGGTCCGGACCTGTCCACTTTTTCAGAAAAGGAGGTGTCTAAATTTGGGTAGTTTTGATCATCAAAAAATTGTGTTTTCTTGACATGTTAACCTGTAAGCTATTTCTAAAGCTCGGGCATCGAAATTATGAAGAAATAAAATTGGCCAAAATTTAATTTTTTTCAACAGGTCCGGACCTGTCCACTTTTTCAGAAAAGGAGGTGTCTAAATTTGGGTAGTTTTGATCATCAAAAAATTGTGTTTTCTTGACATGTTAACCTGTAAGCTATTTCTAAAGCTCGGGCATCGAAATTATGAAGAAATAAAATTGGCCAAAATTTAATTTTTTTCAACAGGTCCGGACCTGTCCACTTTTTCAGAAAAGGAGGTGTCTAAATTTGGGTAGTTTTGATCATCAAAAAATTGTGTTTTCTTGACATGTTAACCTGTAAGCTATTTCTAAAGCTCGGGCATCGAAATTATGAAGAAATAAAATTGGCCAAAATTTATTTTTTTCAAAAGGTCCGGACCTGTCCACTTTTTCAGAAAAGGAGGTGTCTAAATTTGGGTAGTTTTGATCATCAAAAAATTGTGTTTTCTTGACATGTTAACCTGTAAGCTATTTCTAAAGCTCGGGCATCGAAATTATGAAGAAATAAAATTGGCCAAAATTTAATTTTTTTCAACAGGTCCGGACCTGTCCACTTTTTCAGAAAAGGAGGTGTCTAAATTTGGGTAGTTTTGATCATCAAAAAATTGTGTTTTCTTGACATGTTAACCTGTAAGCTATTTCTAAAGCTCGGGCATCGAAATTATGAAGAAATAAAATTGGCCAAAATTTAATTTTTTTCAACAGGTCCGGACATGTCCACTTTTTCAGAAAAGGAGGTGTCTAAATTTGGGTAGTTTTGATCATCACAAAATTGTGTTTTCTTGACATGTTAACCTGTAAGCTATTTCTAAAGCTCGGGCATCGAAATTATGAAGAAATAAAATTGGACAAAATTTAATTTTTTTCAACAGGTCCGGACCTGTCCACTTTTTCAGAAAAGGAGGTGTCTAAATTTGGGTAGTTTTGATCATCAAAAAATTGTGTTTTCTTGACATGTTAACCTGTAAGCTATTTCTAAAGCTCGGGCATCGAAATTATGAAGAAATAAAATTGGCCAAAATTTAATTTTTTTCAACAGGTCCGGACCTGTCCACTTTTCAGAAAAGTAGGTGTCTAAATTTGGGTAGTTTTGATCATCAAAAAATTGTGTTTTCTTGACATGTTAACCTGTAAGCTATTTCTAAAGCTCGGGCATCGAAATTATGAAGAAATAAAATTGGCCAAAATTTATTTTTTTCAAAAGGTCCGGACCTGTCCACTTTTTCAGAAAAGTAGGTGTCTAAATTTGGGTAGTTTTGATCATCAAAAAATTGTGTTTTCTTGACATGTTAACCTGTAAGCTATTTCTAAAGCTCGGGCATCGAAATTATGAAGAAATAAAATTGGCCAAAATTTATTTTTTTCAAAAGGTCCGGACCTGTCCACTTTTTCAGAAAAGTAGGTGTCTAAATTTGGGTAGTTTTGATCATCAAAAAATTGTGTTTTCTTGACATGTTAACCTGTAAGCTATTTCTAAAGCTCGGGCATCGAAATTATGAAGAAATAAAATTGGCCAAAATTTATTTTTTTCAACAGGTCCGGACCTGTCCACTTTTTCAGAAAAGGAGGTGTCTAAATTTGGGTAGTTTTGATCATCAAAAAATTGTGTTTTCTTGACATGTTAACCTGTAAGCTATTTCTAAAGCTCGGGCATCGAAATTATGAAGAAATAAAATTGGCCAAAATTTATTTTTTTCAAAAGGTCCGGACCTGTCCACTTTTTCAGAAAAGGAGGTGTCTAAATTTGGGTAGTTTTGATCATCAAAAAATTGTGTTTTCTTGACATGTTAACCTGTAAGCTATTTCTAAAGCTCGGGCATCGAAATTATGAAGAAATAAAATTGGCCAAAATTTAATTTTTTTCAACAGGTCCGGACCTGTCCACTTTTTCAGAAAAGGAGGTGTCTAAATTTGGGTAGTTTTGATCATCAAAAAATTGTGTTTTCTTGACATGTTAACCTGTAAGCTATTTCTAAAGCTCGGGCATCGAAATTATGAAGAAATAAAATTGGCCAAAATTTAATTTTTTTCAACAGGTCCGGACATGTCCACTTTTTCAGAAAAGGAGGTGTCTAAATTTGGGTAGTTTTGATCATCACAAAATTGTGTTTTCTTGACATGTTAACCTGTAAGCTATTTCTAAAGCTCGGGCATCGAAATTATGAAGAAATAAAATTGGACAAAATTTAATTTTTTTCAACAGGTCCGGACCTGTCCACTTTTTCAGAAAAGGAGGTGTCTAAATTTGGGTAGTTTTGATCATCAAAAAATTGTGTTTTCTTGACATGTTAACCTGTAAGCTATTTCTAAAGCTCGGGCATCGAAATTATGAAGAAATAAAATTGGCCAAAATTTAATTTTTTTCAACAGGTCCGGACCTGTCCACTTTTCAGAAAAGTAGGTGTCTAAATTTGGGTAGTTTTGATCATCAAAAAATTGTGTTTTCTTGACATGTTAACCTGTAAGCTATTTCTAAAGCTCGGGCATCGAAATTATGAAGAAATAAAATTGGCCAAAATTTATTTTTTCAAAAGGTCCGGACCTGTCCACTTTTTCAGAAAAGTAGGTGTCTAAATTTGGGTAGTTTTGATCATCAAAAAATTGTGTTTTCTTGACATGTTAACCTGTAAGCTATTTCTAAAGCTCGGGCATCGAAATTATGAAGAAATAAAATTGGCCAAAATTTATTTTTTTCAAAAGGTCCGGACCTGTCCACTTTTTCAGAAAAGTAGGTGTCTAAATTTGGGTAGTTTTGATCATCAAAAAATTGTGTTTTCTTGACATGTTAACCTGTAAGCTATTTCTAAAGCTCGGGCATCGAAATTATGAAGAAATAAAATTGGCCAAAATTTATTTTTTTCAACAGGTCCGGACCTGTCCACTTTTTCAGAAAAGGAGGTGTCTAAATTTGGGTAGTTTTGATCATCAAAAAATTGTGTTTTCTTGACATGTTAACCTGTAAGCTATTTCTAAAGCTCGGGCATCGAAATTATGAAGAAATAAAATTGGCCAAAATTTATTTTTTTTCAACAGGTCAGGACCTGTCCACTTTTTCAGAAAAGGAGGTGTCTAAATTTGGGTAGTTTTGATCATCAAAAAATTGTGTTTTCTTGACATGTTAACCTGTAAGCTATTTCTAAAGCTCGGGCATCGAAATTATGAAGAAATAAAATTGGCCAAAATTTAATTTTTTTCAACAGGTCCGGACCTGTCCACTTTTTCAGAAAAGGAGGTGTCTAAATTTGGGTAGTTTTGATCATCAAAAAATTGTGTTTTCTTGACATGTTAACCTGTAAGCTATTTCTAAAGCTCGGGCATCGAAATTATGAAGAAATAAAATTGGACAAAATTTAATTTTTTTCAACAGGTCCGGACCTGTCCACTTTTTCAGAAAAGGAGGTGTCTAAATTTGGGTAGTTTTGATCATCAAAAAATTGTGTTTTCTTGACATGTTAACCTGTAAGCTATTTCTAAAGCTCGGGCATCGAAATTATGAAGAAATAAAATTGGCCAAAATTTATTTTTTTCAAAAGGTCCGGACCTGTCCACTTTTTCAGAAAAGGAGGTGTCTAAATTTGGGTAGTTTTGATCATCAAAAAATTGTGTTTTCTTGACATGTTAACCTGTAAGCTATTTCTAAAGCTCGGGCATCGAAATTATGAAGAAATAAAATTGGCCAAAATTTATTTTTTTCAACAGGTCCGGACCTGTCCACTTTTTCAGAAAAGGAGGTGTCTAAATTTGGGTAGTTTTGATCATCAAAAAATTGTGTTTTCTTGACATGTTAACCTGTAAGCTATTTCTAAAGCTCGGGCATCGAAATTATGAAGAAATAAAATTGGCCAAAATTTAATTTTTTTCAACAGGTCCGGACCTGTCCACTTTTCAGAAAAGTAGGTGTCTAAATTTGGGTAGTTTTGATCATCAAAAAATTGTGTTTTCTTGACATGTTAACCTGTAAGCTATTTCTAAAGCTCGGGCATCGAAATTATGAAGAAATAAAATTGGCCAAAATTTATTTTTTTCAAAAGGTCCGGACCTGTCCACTTTTTCAGAAAAGGAGGTGTCTAAATTTGGGTAGTTTTGATCATCAAAAAATTGTGTTTTCTTGACATGTTAACCTGTAAGCTATTTCTAAAGCTCGGGCATCGAAATTATGAAGAAATAAAATTGGCCAAAATTTATTTTTTTCAACAGGTCCGGACCTGTCCACTTTTTCAGAAAAGTAGGTGTCTAAATTTGGGTAGTTTTGATCATCAAAAAATTGTGTTTTCTTGACATGTTAACCTGTAAGCTATTTCTAAAGCTCGGGCATCGAAATTATGAAGAAATAAAATTGGCCAAAATTTATTTTTTTCAACAGGTCCGGACCTGTCCACTTTTTCAGAAAAGGAGGTGTCTAAATTTGGGTAGTTTTGATCATCAAAAAATTGTGTTTTCTTGACATGTTAACCTGTAAGCTATTTCTAAAGCTCGGGCATCGAAATTATGAAGAAATAAAATTGGCCAAAATTTATTTTTTTCAAAAGGTCCGGACCTGTCCACTTTTTCAGAAAAGTAGGTGTCTAAATTTGGGTAGTTTTGATCATCAAAAAATTGTGTTTTCTTGACATGTTAACCTGTAAGCTATTTCTAAAGCTCGGGCATCGATATTATGAAGAAATAAAATTGGCCAAAATTTATTTTTTTTCAACAGGTCCGGACCTGTCCACTTTTTGAGAAAAGGAGGTGTCTAAATTTGGGTAGTTTTGATCATCAAAAAATTGTGTTTTCTTGACATGTTAACCTGTAAGCTATTTCTAAAGCTCGGGCATCGAAATTATGAAGAAATAAAATTGGCCAAAATTTAATTTTTTTCAACAGGTCCGGACCTGTCCACTTTTTCAGAAAAGGAGGTGTCTAAATTTGGGTAGTTTTGATCATCAAAAAATTGTGTTTTCTTGACATGTTAACCTGTAAGCTATTTCTAAAGCTCGGGCATCGAAATTATGAAGAAATAAAATTGGCCAAAATTTAATTTTTTTCAACAGGTCCGGACCTGTCCACTTTTTCAGAAAAGTAGGTGTCTAAATTTGGGTAGTTTTGATCATCAAAAAATTGTGTTTTCTTGACATGTTAACCTGTAAGCTATTTCTAAAGCTCGGGCATCGAAATTATGAAGAAATAAAATTGGCCAAAATTTAATTTTTTTCAACAGGTCCGGACCTGTCCACTTTTTCAGAAAAGGAGGTGTCTAAATTTGGGTAGTTTTGATCATCAAAAAATTGTGTTTTCTTGACATGTTAACCTGTAAGCTATTTCTAAAGCTCGGGCATCGAAATTATGAAGAAATAAAATTGGCCAAAATTTAATTTTTTTCAACAGGTCCGGACCTGTCCACTTTTTCAGAAAAGGAGGTGTCTAAATTTGGGTAGTTTTGATCATCAAAAAATTGTGTTTTCTTGACATGTTAACCTGTAAGCTATTTCTAAAGCTCGGGCATCGAAATTATGAAGAAATAAAATTGGCCAAAATTTATTTTTTTCAAAAGGTCCGGACCTGTCCACTTTTTCAGAAAAGGAGGTGTCTAAATTTGGGTAGTTTTGATCATCAAAAAATTGTGTTTTCTTGACATGTTAACCTGTAAGCTATTTCTAAAGCTCGGGCATCGAAATTATGAAGAAATAAAATTGGCCAAAATTTTATTTTTTTCAACAGGTCCGGACCTGTCCACTTTTTCAGAAAAGTAGGTGTCTAAATTTGGGTAGTTTTGATCATCAAAAAATTGTGTTTTCTTGACATGTTAACCTGTAAGCTATTTCTAAAGCTCGGGCATCGAAATTATGAAGAAATAAAATTGGCCAAAATATATTTTTTTCAAAAGGTCCGGACCTGTCCACTTTTTCAGAAAAGGAGGTGTCTAAATTTGGGTAGTTTTGGTCATCAAAAAATTGTGTTTTCTTGACATGTTAACCTGTAAGCTATTTCTAAAGCTCGGGCATCGAAATTATGAAGAAATAAAATTGGCCAAAATTTATTTTTTTCAAAAGGTCCGGACCTGTCCACTTTTTCAGAAAAGGAGGTGTCTAAATTTGGGTAGTTTTGATCATCAAAAAATTGTGTTTTCTTGACATGTTAACCTGTAAGCTATTTCTAAAGCTCGGGCATCGAAATTATGAAGAAATAAAATTGGCCAAAATTTAATTTTTTTCAACAGGTCCGGACCTGTCCACTTTTTCAGAAAAGGAGGTGTCTAAATTTGGGTAGTTTTGATCATCAAAAAATTGTGTTTTCTTGACATGTTAACCTGTAAGTTATTTCTAAAGCTCGGGCATCGAAATTATGAAGAAATAAAATTGGCCAAAATTTATTTTTTTTCAACAGGTCCGGACCTGTCCACTTTTTCAGAAAAGGAGGTGTCTAAATTTGGGTAGTTTTGATCATCAAAAAATTGTGTTTTCTTGACATGTTAACCTGTAAGCTATTTCTAAAGCTCGGGCATCGAAATTATGAAGAAATAAAATTGGCCAAAATTTAATTTTTTTCAACAGGTCCGGACCTGTCCACTTTTTCAGAAAAGGAGGTGTCTAAATTTGGGTAGTTTTGATCATCAAAAAATTGTGTTTTCTTGACATGTTAACCTGTAAGCTATTTCTAAAGCTCGGGCATCGAAATTATGAAGAAATAAAATTGGCCAAAATTTAATTTTTTTCAACAGGTCCGGACCTGTCCACTTTTTCAGAAAAGGAGGTGTCTAAATTTGGGTAGTTTTGATCATCAAAAAATTGTGTTTTCTTGACATGTTAACCTGTAAGCTATTTCTAAAGCTCGGGCATCGAAATTATGAAGAAATAAAATTGGCCAAAATTTAATTTTTTTCAACAGGTCCGGACCTGTCCACTTTTTCAGAAAAGGAGGTGTCTAAATTTGGGTAGTTTTGATCATCAAAAAATTGTGTTTTCTTGACATGTTAACCTGTAAGCTATTTCTAAAGCTCGGGCATCGAAATTATGAAGAAATAAAATTGGCCAAAATTTAATTTTTTTCAACAGGTCCGGACCTGTCCACTTTTTCAGAAAAGGAGGTGTCTAAATTTGGGTAGTTTTGATCATCAAAAAATTGTGTTTTCTTGACATGTTAACCTGTAAGCTATTTCTAAAGCTCGGGCATCGAAATTATGAAGAAATAAAATTGGCCATAATTTATTTTTTTCAACAGGTCCGGACCTGTCCACTTTTTCAGAAAAGGAGGTGTCTAAATTTGGGTAGTTTTGATCATCAAAAAATTGTGTTTTCTTGACATGTTAACCTGTAAGCTATTTCTAAAGCTCGGGCATCGAAATTATGAAGAAATAAAATTGGCCAAAATTTTTTTTTTTTAAAAGGTCCGGACCTGTCCACTTTTTCAGAAAAGGAGGTGTCTAAATTTGGGTAGTTTTGATCATCAAAAAATTGTGTTTTCTTGACATGTTAACCTGTAAGCTATTTCTAAAGCTCGGGCATCGAAATTATGAAGAAATAAAATTGGCCAAAATTTATTTTTTTCAAAAGGTCCGGACCTGTCCACTTTTTCAGAAAAGGAGGTGTCTAAATTTGGGTAGTTTTGATCATCAAAAAATTGTGTTTTCTTGACATGTTAACCTGTAAGCTATTTCTAAAGCTCGGGCATCGAAATTATGAAGAAATAAAATTGGCCATAATTTATTTTTTTCAACAGGTCCGGACCTGTCCACTTTTTCAGAAAAGGAGGTGTCTAAATTTGGGTAGTTTTGATCATCAAAAAATTGTGTTTTCTTGACATGTTAACCTGTAAGCTATTTCTAAAGCTCGGGCATCGAAATTATGAAGAAATAAAATTGGCCAAAATTAATTTTTTTCAAAAGGTCCGGACCTGTCCACTTTTTCAGAAAAGGAGGTGTCTAAATTTGGGTAGTTTTGATCATCAAAAAATTGTGTTTTCTTGACATGTTAACCTGTAAGCTATTTCTAAAGCTCGGGCATCGAAATTATGAAGAAATAAAATTGGCCAAAATTTAATTTTTTTCAACAGGTCCGGACCTGTCCACTTTTTCAGAAAAGTAGGTGTCTAAATTTGGGTAGTTTTGATCATCAAAAAATTGTGTTTTCTTGACATGTTAACCTGTAAGCTATTTCTAAAGCTCGGGCATCGAAATTATGAAGAAATAAAATTGGCCAAAATTTTATTTTTTTCAACAGGTCCGGACCTGTCCACTTTTTCAGAAAAGTAGGTGTCTAAATTTGGGTAGTTTTGATCATCAAAAAATTGTGTTTTCTTGACATGTTAACCTGTAAGCTATTTCTAAAGCTCGGGCATCGAAATTATGAAGAAATAAAATTGGCCAAAATTTAATTTTTTTCAACAGGTCCGGACCTGTCCACTTTTTCAGAAAAGTAGGTGTCTAAATTTGGGTAGTTTTGATCATCAAAAAATTGTGTTTTCTTGACATGTTAACCTGTAAGCTATTTCTAAAGCTCGGGCATCGAAATTATGAAGAAATAAAATTGGCCAAAGTTTTATTTTTTTCAACAGGTCCGGACCTGTCCACTTTTTCAGAAAAGTAGGTGTCTAAATTTGGGTAGTTTTGATCATCAAAAAATTGTGTTTTCTTGACATGTAACCTGTAAGCTATTTCTAAAGCTCGGGCATCGAAATTATAAAGAAATAAAATTGGCCAAAATTTTATTTTTTTCAACAGGTCCGGACCTGTCCCCTTTTTCAGAAAAGTAGGTGTCTAAATTTGGGTAGTTTTGATCATCAAAAAATTGTGTTTTCTTGACATGTTAACCTGTAAGCTATTTCTAAAGCTCGGGCATCGAAATTATGAAGAAATAAAATTGGCCAAAATTTAATTTTTTTCAACAGGTCCGGACCTGTCCACTTTTTCAGAAAAGTAGGTGTCTAAATTTGGGTAGTTTTGATCATCAAAAAATTGTGTTTTCTTGACATGTTAACCTGTAAGCTATTTCTAAAGCTCGGGCATCGAAATTATGAAGAAATAAAATTGGCCAAAATTTATTTTTTTCAATAGGTCCGGACCTGTCCACTTTTTCAGAAAAGGAGGTGTCTAAATTTGGGTAGTTTTGATCATCAAAAAATTGTGTTTTCTTGACATGTTAACCTGTAAGCTATTTCTAAAGCTCGGGCATCGAAATTATGAAGAAATAAAATTGGCCAAAATTTATTTTTTTCAAAAGGTCCGGACCTGTCCACTTTTTCAGAAAAGGAGGTGTCTAAATTTGGGTAGTTTTGATCATCAAAAAATTGTGTTTTCTTGACATGTTAACCTGTAAGCTATTTCTAAAGCTCGGGCATCGAAATTATGAAGAAATAAAATTGGCCAAAATTTAATTTTTTTCAACAGGTCCGGACCTGTCCACTTTTTCAGAAAAGGAGGTGTCTAAATTTGGGTAGTTTTGATCATCAAAAAATTGTGTTTTCTTGACATGTTAACCTGTAAGCTATTTCTAAAGCTCGGGCATCGAAATTATGAAGAAATAAAATTGGCCAAAATTTTATTTTTTTCAACAGGTCCGGACCTGTCCACTTTTTCAGAAAAGTAGGTGTCTAAATTTGGGTAGTTTTGATCATCAAAAAATTGTGTTTTCTTGACATGTTAACCTGTAAGCTATTTCTAAAGCTCGGGCATCGAAATTATGAAGAAATAAAATTGGCCAAAATTTATTTTTTTCAACAGGTCCGGACCTGTCCACTTTTTCAGAAAAGGAGGTGTCTAAATTTGGGTAGTTTTGATCATCAAAAAATTGTGTTTTCTTGACATGTTAACCTGTAAGCTATTTCTAAAGCTCGGGCATCGAAATTATGAAGAAATAAAATTGGCCAAAATTTATTTTTTTCAAAAGGTCCGGACCTGTCCACTTTTTCAGAAAAGGAGGTGTCTAAATTTGGGTAGTTTTGATCATCAAAAAATTGTGTTTTCTTGACATGTTAACCTGTAAGCTATTTCTAAAGCTCGGGCATCGAAATTATGAAGAAATAAAATTGGCCAAAATTTTATTTTTTTCAACAGGTCCGGACCTGTCCACTTTTTCAGAAAAGTAGGTGTCTAAATTTGGGTAGTTTTGATCATCAAAAAATTGTGTTTTCTTGACATGTTAACCTGTAAGCTATTTCTAAAGCTCGGGCATCGAAATTATGAAGAAATAAAATTGGCCAAAATTTATTTTTTTCAACAGGTCCGGACCTGTCCACTTTTTCAGAAAAGGAGGTGTCTAAATTTGGGTAGTTTTGATCATCAAAAAATTGTGTTTTCTTGACATGTTAACCTGTAAGCTATTTCTAAAGCTCGGGCATCGAAATTATGAAGAAATAAAATTGGCCAAAATTATATTTTTCAAAAGGTCCGGACCTGTCCACTTTTTCAGAAAAGGAGGTGTCTAAATTTGGGTAGTTTTGATCATCAAAAAATTGTGTTTTCTTGACATGTTAACCTGTAAGCTATTTCTAAAGCTCGGACATCGAAATTATGAAGAAATAAAATTGGCCAAAATTTATTTTTTTCAACAGGTCCGGACCTGTCCACTTTTTCAGAAAAGGAGGTGTCTAAATTTGGGTAGTTTTGATCATCAAAAAATTGTGTTTTCTTGACATGTTAACCTGTAAGCTATTTCTAAAGCTCGGGCATCGAAATTATGAAGAAATAAAATTGGCCAAAATTTATTTTTTTTCAACAGGTCCGGACCTGTCCACTTTTTGAGAAAAGGAGGTGTCTAAATTTGGGTAGTTTTGATCATCAAAAAATTGTGTTTTCTTGACATGTTAACCTGTAAGCTATTTCTAAAGCTCGGGCATCGAAATTATGAAGAAATAAAATTGGCCAAAATTTAATTTTTTTCAACAGGTCCGGACCTGTCCACTTTTTCAGAAAAGGAGGTGTCTAAATTTGGGTAGTTTTGATCATCAAAAAATTGTGTTTTCTTGACATGTTAACCTGTAAGCTATTTCTAAAGCTCGGGCATCGAAATTATGAAGAAATAAAATTGGCCAAAATTTAATTTTTTTCAACAGGTCCGGACCTGTCCACTTTTTCAGAAAAGGAGGTGTCTAAATTTGGGTAGTTTTGATCATCAAAAAATTGTGTTTTCTTGACATGTTAACCTGTAAGCTATTTCTAAAGCTCGGGCATCGAAATTATGAAGAAATAAAATTGGCCAAAATTTATTTTTTTCAACAGGTCCGGACCTGTCCACTTTTTCAGAAAAGGAGGTGTCTAAATTTGGGTAGTTTTGATCATCAAAAAATTGTGTTTTCTTGACATGTTAACCTGTAAGCTATTTCTAAAGCTCGGGCATCGAAATTATGAAGAAATAAAATTGGCCAAAATTTATTTTTTTCAAAAGGTCCGGACCTGTCCACTTTTTCAGAAAAGGAGGTGTCTAAATTTGGGTAGTTTTGATCATCAAAAAATTGTGTTTTCTTGACATGTTAACCTGTAAGCTATTTCTAAAGCTCGGGCATCGAAATTATGAAGAAATAAAATTGGCCAAAATTTTATTTTTTTCAACAGGTCCGGACCTGTCCACTTTTTCAGAAAAGTAGGTGTCTAAATTTGGGTAGTTTTGATCATCAAAAAATTGTGTTTTCTTGACATGTTAACCTGTAAGCTATTTCTAAAGCTCGGGCATCGAAATTATGAAGAAATAAAATTGGCCAAAATTTATTTTTTTCAACAGGTCCGGACCTGTCCACTTTTTCAGAAAAGGAGGTGTCTAAATTTGGGTAGTTTTGATCATCAAAAAATTGTGTTTTCTTGACATGTTAACCTGTAAGCTATTTCTAAAGCTCGGGCATCGAAATTATGAAGAAATAAAATTGGCCAAAATTTATTTTTTTCAAAAGGTCCGGACCTGTCCACTTTTTCAGAAAAGGAGGTGTCTAAATTTGGGTAGTTTTGATCATCAAAAAATTGTGTTTTCTTGACATGTTAACCTGTAAGCTATTTCTAAAGCTCGGGCATCGAAATTATGAAGAAATAAAATTGGCCAAAATTTATTTTTTTCAAAAGGTCCGGACCTGTCCACTTTTTCAGAAAAGGAGGTGTCTAAATTTGGGTAGTTTTGATCATCAAAAAATTGTGTTTTCTTGACATGTTAACCTGTAAGCTATTTCTAAAGCTCGGGCATCGAAATTATGAAGAAATAAAATTGGCCAAAATTTATTTTTTTCAAAAGGTCCGGACCTGTCCACTTTTTCAGAAAAGGAGGTGTCTAAATTTGGGTAGTTTTGATCATCAAAAAATTGTGTTTTCTTGACATGTTAACCTGTAAGCTATTTCTAAAGCTCGGGCATCGAAATTATGAAGAAATAAAATTGGCCAAAATTTTATTTTTTTCAACAGGTCCGGACCTGTCCACTTTTTCAGAAAAGTAGGTGTCTAAATTTGGGTAGTTTTGATCATCAAAAAATTGTGTTTTCTTGACATGTTAACCTGTAAGCTATTTCTAAAGCTCGGGCATCGAAATTATGAAGAAATAAAATTGGCCAAAATTTATTTTTTTCAACAGGTCCGGACCTGTCCACTTTTTCAGAAAAGGAGGTGTCTAAATTTGGGTAGTTTTGATCATCAAAAAATTGTGTTTTCTTGACATGTTAACCTGTAAGCTATTTCTAAAGCTCGGGCATCGAAATTATGAAGAAATAAAATTGGCCAAAATTTATTTTTTTCAAAAGGTCCGGACCTGTCCACTTTTTCAGAAAAGGAGGTGTCTAAATTTGGGTAGTTTTGATCATCAAAAAATTGTGTTTTCTTGACATGTTAACCTGTAAGCTATTTCTAAAGCTCGGGCATCGAAATTATGAAGAAATAAAATTGGCCAAAATTTAATTTTTTTCAACAGGTCCGGACCTGTCCACTTTTTCAGAAAAGTAGGTGTCTAAATTTGGGTAGTTTTGATCATCAAAAAATTGTGTTTTCTTGACATGTTAACCTGTAAGCTATTTCTAAAGCTCGGGCATCGAAATTATGAAGAAATAAAATTGGCCAAAATTTATTTTTTTCAACAGGTCCGGACCTGTCCACTTTTTCAGAAAAGGAGGTGTCTAAATTTGGGTAGTTTTGATCATCAAAAAATTGTGTTTTCTTGACATGTTAACCTGTAAGCTATTTCTAAAGCTCGGGCATCGAAATTATGAAGAAATAAAATTGGCCAAAATTTATTTTTTTCAAAAGGTCCGGACCTGTCCACTTTTTCAGAAAAGGAGGTGTCTAAATTTGGGTAGTTTTGATCATCAAAAAATTGTGTTTTCTTGACATGTTAACCTGTAAGCTATTTCTAAAGCTCGGGCATCGAAATTATGAAGAAATAAAATTGGCCAAAATTTTATTTTTTTCAACAGGTCCGGACCTGTCCACTTTTTCAGAAAAGTAGGTGTCTAAATTTGGGTAGTTTTGATCATCAAAAAATTGTGTTTTCTTGACATGTTAACCTGTAAGCTATTTCTAAAGCTCGGGCATCGAAATTATGAAGAAATAAAATTGGCCAAAATTTATTTTTTTCAACAGGTCCGGACCTGTCCACTTTTTCAGAAAAGGAGGTGTCTAAATTTGGGTAGTTTTGATCATCAAAAAATTGTGTTTTCTTGACATGTTAACCTGTAAGCTATTTCTAAAGCTCGGGCATCGAAATTATGAAGAAATAAAATTGGCCAAAATTTATTTTTTTCAAAAGGTCCGGACCTGTCCACTTTTTCAGAAAAGGAGGTGTCTAAATTTGGGTAGTTTTGATCATCAAAAAATTGTGTTTTCTTGACATGTTAACCTGTAAGCTATTTCTAAAGCTCGGGCATCGAAATTATGAAGAAATAAAATTGGCCAAAATTTATTTTTTTCAACAGGTCCGGACCTGTCCACTTTTTCAGAAAAGGAGGTGTCTAAATTTGGGTAGTTTTGATCATCAAAAAATTGTGTTTTCTTGACATGTTAACCTGTAAGCTATTTCTAAAGCTCGGGCATCGAAATTATGAAGAAATAAAATTGGCCAAAATTTATTTTTTTCAACAGGTCCGGACCTGTCCACTTTTTCAGAAAAGGAGGTGTCTAAATTTGGGTAGTTTTGATCATCAAAAAATTGTGTTTTCTTGACATGTTAACCTGTAAGCTATTTCTAAAGCTCGGGCATCGAAATTATGAAGAAATAAAATTGGCCAAAATTTATTTTTTTCAAAAGGTCCGGACCTGTCCACTTTTTCAGAAAAGTAGGTGTCTAAATTTGGGTAGTTTTGATCATCAAAAAATTGTGTTTTCTTGACATGTTAACCTGTAAGCTATTTCTAAAGCTCGGGCATCGAAATTATGAAGAAATAAAATTGGCCAAAATTTATTTTTTTTCAACAGGTCCGGACCTGTCCACTTTTTGAGAAAAGGAGGTGTCTAAATTTGGGTAGTTTTGATCATCAAAAAATTGTGTTTTCTTGACATGTTAACCTGTAAGCTATTTCTAAAGCTCGGGCATCGAAATTATGAAGAAATAAAATTGGCCAAAATTTAATTTTTTTCAACAGGTCCGGACCTGTCCACTTTTTCAGAAAAGGAGGTGTCTAAATTTGGGTAGTTTTGATCATCAAAAAATTGTGTTTTCTTGACATGTTAACCTGTAAGCTATTTCTAAAGCTCGGGCATCGAAATTATGAAGAAATAAAATTGGCCAAAATTTAATTTTTTTCAACAGGTCCGGACCTGTCCACTTTTTCAGAAAAGTAGGTGTCTAAATTTGGGTAGTTTTGATCATCAAAAAATTGTGTTTTCTTGACATGTTAACCTGTAAGCTATTTCTAAAGCTCGGGCATCGAAATTATGAAGAAATAAAATTGGCCAAAATTTATTTTTTTCAACAGGTCCGGACCTGTCCACTTTTTCAGAAAAGGAGGTGTCTAAATTTGGGTAGTTTTGATCATCAAAAAATTGTGTTTTCTTGACATGTTAACCTGTAAGCTATTTCTAAAGCTCGGGCATCGAAATTATGAAGAAATAAAATTGGCCAAAATTTATTTTTTTCAAAAGGTCCAGACCTGTCCACTTTTTCAGAAAAGGAGGTGTCTAAATTTGGGTAGTTTTGATCATCAAAAAATTGTGTTTTCTTGACATGTTAACCTGTAAGCTATTTCTAAAGCTCGGGCATCGAAATTATGAAGAAATAAAATTGGCCAAAATTTTATTTTTTTCAACAGGTCCGGACCTGTCCACTTTTTCAGAAAAGTAGGTGTCTAAATTTGGGTAGTTTTGATCATCAAAAAATTGTGTTTTCTTGACATGTTAACCTGTAAGCTATTTCTAAAGCTCGGGCATCGAAATTATGAAGAAATAAAATTGGCCAAAATTTATTTTTTTCAACAGGTCCGGACCTGTCCACTTTTTCAGAAAAGGAGGTGTCTAAATTTGGGTAGTTTTGATCATCAAAAAATTGTGTTTTCTTGACATGTTAACCTGTAAGCTATTTCTAAAGCTCGGGCATCGAAATTATGAAGAAATAAAATTGGCCAAAATTTATTTTTTTCAAAAGGTCCGGACCTGTCCACTTTTTCAGAAAAGGAGGTGTCTAAATTTGGGTAGTTTTGATCATCAAAAAATTGTGTTTTCTTGACATGTTAACCTGTAAGCTATTTCTAAAGCTCGGGCATCGAAATTATGAAGAAATAAAATTGGCCAAAATTTAATTTTTTTCAACAGGTCCGGACCTGTCCACTTTTTCAGAAAAGTAGGTGTCTAAATTTGGGTAGTTTTGATCATCAAAAAATTGTGTTTTCTTGACATGTTAACCTGTAAGCTATTTCTAAAGCTCGGGCATCGAAATTATGAAGAAATAAAATTGGCCAAAATTTATTTTTTTTCAACAGGTCCGGACCTGTCCACTTTTTCAGAAAAGGAGGTGTCTAAATTTGGGTAGTTTTGATCATCAAAAAATTGTCTTTTCTTGACATGTTAACCTGTAAGCTATTTCTAAAGCTCGGGCATCGAAATTATGAAGAAATAAAATTGGCCAAAATTTAATTTTTTTCAACAGGTCCGGACCTGTCCACTTTTTCAGAAAAGGAGGTGTCTAAATTTGGGTAGTTTTGATCATCAAAAAATTGTGTTTTCTTGACATGTTAACCTGTAAGCTATTTCTAAAGCTCGGGCATCGAGATTATGAAGAAATAAAAATGGCCAAAATTTATTTTTTTTCAACAGGTCCGGACCTGTCCACTTTTTCAGAAAAGTAGGTGTCTAAATTTGGGTAGTTTTGATCATCAAAAAATTGTGTTTTCTTGACATGTTAACCTGTAAGCTATTTCTAAAGCTCGGGCATCGAAATTATGAAGAAATAAAATTGGCCAAAATTTATTTTTTTCAACAGGTCCGGACCTGTCCACTTTTTCAGAAAAGGAGGTGTCTAAATTTGGGTAGTTTTGATCATCAAAAAATTGTGTTTTCTTGACATGTTAACCTGTAAGCTATTTCTAAAGCTCGGGCATCGAAATTATGAAGAAATAAAATTGGCCAAAATTTATTTTTTTCAAAAGGTCCGGACCTGTCCACTTTTTCAGAAAAGGAGGTGTCTAAATTTGGGTAGTTTTGATCATCAAAAAATTGTGTTTTCTTGACATGTTAACCTGTAAGCTATTTCTAAAGCTCGGGCATCGAAATTATGAAGAAATAAAATTGGCCAAAATTTAATTTTTTTCAACAGGTCCGGACCTGTCCACTTTTTCAGAAAAGTAGGTGTCTAAATTTGGGTAGTTTTGATCATCAAAAAATTGTGTTTTCTTGACATGTTAACCTGTAAGCTATTTCTAAAGCTCGGGCATCGAAATTATGAAGAAATAAAATTGGCCAAAATTTATTTTTTTTCAACAGGTCCGGACCTGTCCACTTTTTCAGAAAAGGAGGTGTCTAAATTTGGGTAGTTTTGATCATCAAAAAATTGTCTTTTCTTGACATGTTAACCTGTAAGCTATTTCTAAAGCTCGGGCATCGAAATTATGAAGAAATAAAATTGGCCAAAATTTAATTTTTTTCAACAGGTCCGGACCTGTCCACTTTTTCAGAAAAGGAGGTGTCTAAATTTGGGTAGTTTTGATCATCAAAAAATTGTGTTTTCTTGACATGTTAACCTGTAAGCTATTTCTAAAGCTCGGGCATCGAGATTATGAAGAAATAAAAATGGCCAAAATTTATTTTTTTTCAACAGGTCCGGACCTGTCCACTTTTTCAGAAAAGTAGGTGTCTAAATTTGGGTAGTTTTGATCATCAAAAAATTGTGTTTTCTTGACATGTTAACCTGTAAGCTATTTCTAAAGCTCGGGCATCGAAATTATGAAGAAATAAAATTGGCCAAAATTTAATTTTTTTCAAAAGGTCCGGACCTGTACACTTTTTCAGAAAAGTAGGTGTCTAAATTTGGGTAGTTTTGATCATCAAAAAATTGTGTTTTCTTGACATGTTAACCTGTAAGCTATTTCTAAAGCTCGGGCATCGAAATTATGAAGAAATAAAATTGGCCAAAATTTAATTTTTTTCAACAGGTCCGGACCTGTCCACTTTTTCAGAAAAGGAGGTGTCTAAATTTGGGTAGTTTTGATCATCAAAAAATTGTGTTTTCTTGACATGTTAACCTGTAAGCTATTTCTAAAGCTCGGGCATCGAAATTATGAAGAAATAAAATTGGCCAAAATTTTATTTTTTTCAACAGGTCCGGACCTGTCCACTTTTTCAGAAAAGGAGGTGTCTAAATTTGGGTAGTTTTGATCATCAAAAAATTGTGTTTTCTTGACATGTTAACCTGTAAGCTATTTCTAAAGCTCGGGCATCGAAATTATGAAGAAATAAAATTGGCCAAAATTTAATTTTTTTCAACAGGTCCGGACCTGTCCACTTTTTCAGAAAAGTAGGTGTCTAAATTTGGGTAGTTTTGATCATCAAAAAATTGTGTTTTCTTGACATGTTAACCTGTAAGCTATTTCTAAAGCTCGGGCATCGAAATTATGAAGAAATAAAATTGGCCAAAATTTATTTTTTTTCAACAGGTCCGGACCTGTCCACTTTTTCAGAAAAGGAGGTGTCTAAATTTGGGTAGTTTTGATCATCAAAAAATTGTGTTTTCTTGACATGTTAACCTGTAAGCTATTTCTAAAGCTCGGGCATCGAAATTATGAAGAAATAAAATTGGCCAAAATTTATTTTTTTCAAAAGGTCCGGACCTGTCCACTTTTTCAGAAAAGGAGGTGTCTAAATTTGGGTAGTTTTGATCATCAAAAAATTGTGTTTTCTTGACATGTTAACCTGTAAGCTATTTCTAAAGCTCGGGCATCGAAATTATGAAGAAATAAAATTGGCCAAAATTTAATTTTTTTCAACAGGTCCGGACCTGTCCACTTTTTCAGAAAAGGAGGTGTCTAAATTTGGGTAGTTTTGATCATCAAAAAATTGTGTTTTCTTGACATGTTAACCTGTAAGCTATTTCTAAAGCTCGGGCATCGAAATTATGAAGAAATAAAATTGGCCAAAATTTAATTTTTTTCAACAGGTCCGGACCTGTCCACTTTTTCAGAAAAGGAGGTGTCTAAATTTGGGTAGTTTTGATCATCAAAAAAATTGTGTTTTCTTGACATGTTAACCTGTAAGCTATTTCTAAAGCTCGGGCATCGAAATTATGAAGAAATAAAATTGGCCAAAATTTATTTTTTTTCAACAGGTCCGGACCTGTCCACTTTTTCAGAAAAGGAGGTGTCTAAATTTGGGTAGTTTTGATCATCAAAAAATTGTGTTTTCTTGACATGTTAACCTGTAAGCTATTTCTAAAGCTCGGGCATCGAAATTATGAAGAAATAAAATTGGCCAAAATTTATTTTTTTCAAAAGGTCCGGACCTGTCCACTTTTTCAGAAAAGGAGGTGTCTAAATTTGGGTAGTTTTGATCATCAAAAAATTGTGTTTTCTTGACATGTTAACCTGTAAGCTATTTCTAAAGCTCGGGCATCGAAATTATGAAGAAATAAAATTGGCCAAAATTTAATTTTTTTCAACAGGTCCGGACCTGTCCACTTTTTCAGAAAAGGAGGTGTCTAAATTTGGGTAGTTTTGATCATCAAAAAATTGTGTTTTCTTGACATGTTAACCTGTAAGCTATTTCTAAAGCTCGGGCATCGAAATTATGAAGAAATAAAATTGGCCAAAATTTATTTTTTTTCAACAGGTCCGGACCTGTCCACTTTTTCAGAAAAGGAGGTGTCTAAATTTGGGTAGTTTTGATCATCAAAAAATTGTGTTTTCTTGACATGTTAACCTGTAAGCTATTTCTAAAGCTCGGGCATCGAAATTATGAAGAAATAAAATTGGCCAAAATTTATTTTTTTCAAAAGGTCCGGACCTGTCCACTTTTTCAGAAAAGGAGGTGTCTAAATTTGGGTAGTTTTGATCATCAAAAAATTGTGTTTTCTTGACATGTTAACCTGTAAGCTATTTCTAAAGCTCGGGCATCGAAATTATGAAGAAATAAAATTGGCCAAAATTTAATTTTTTTCAACAGGTCCGGACCTGTCCACTTTTTCAGAAAAGGAGGTGTCTAAATTTGGGTAGTTTTGATCATCAAAAAATTGTGTTTTCTTGACATGTTAACCTGTAAGCTATTTCTAAAGCTCGGGCATCGAAATTATGAAGAAATAAAATTGGCCAAAATTTAATTTTTTTTCAACAGGTCCGGACCTGTCCACTTTTTCAGAAAAGTAGGTGTCTAAATTTGGGTAGTTTTGATAATCAAAAAATTGTGTTTTCTTGACATGTTAACCTGTAAGCTATTTCTAAAGCTCGGGCATCGAAATTATGAAGAAATAAAATTGGCCAAAATTTAATTTTTTTCAACAGGTCCGGACCTGTCCACTTTTTCAGAAAAGGAGGTGTCTAAATTTGGGTAGTTTTGATCATCAAAAAATTGTGTTTTCTTGACATGTTAACCTGTAAGCTATTTCTAAAGCTCGGGCATCGAAATTATGAAGAAATAAAATTGGCCAAAATTTAATTTTTTTCAACAGGTCTGGACCTGTCCACTTTTTCAGAAAAGGAGGTGTCTAAATTTGGGTAGTTTTGATCATCAAAAAATTGTGTTTTCTTGACATGTTAACCTGTAAGCTATTTCTAAAGCTCGGGCATCGAAATTATGAAGAAATAAAATTGGCCAAAATTTATTTTTTTTCAACAGGTCCGGACCTGTCCACTTTTTCAGAAAAGTAGGTGTCTAAATTTGGGTAGTTTTGATCATCAAAAAATTGTGTTTTCTTGACATGTTAACCTGTAAGCTATTTCTAAAGCTCGGGCATCGAAATTATGAAGAAATAAAATTGGCCAAAATTTAATTTTTTTCAACAGGTCCGGACCTGTCCACTTTTTCAGAAAAGTAGGTGTCTAAATTTGGGTAGTTTTGAAGATCAATAAACTGTTTTCTTGACATGTCTTAAACTGTAAGCTTTCTCAAAAGAACAGTACATTAAAATTATGAAAAAATAAAATTGGCCAAAATTTAATTTTTTTCAACAGGTTTGGACCTGTCCACTTTTTCAGAAAAGGAGGTGTCTAAATTTGGGTAGTTTTGAAGATCAATAAACTGTGTTTTCTTGACATGTTAACCTGTAAGCTATTTCTAAAGCTCGGGCATCGAATTATGAAGAAATAAAATTGGCCAAAATTTAATTTTTTTCAACAGGTCCGGACCTGTCCACTTTTTCAGAAAAGTAGGTGTCTAAATTTGGGTAGTTTTGATCATCAAAAAATTGTGTTTTCTTGACATGTTAACCTGTAAGCTATTTCTAAAGCTCGGGCATCGAAATTATGAAGAAATAAAATTGGCCAAAATTTAATTTTTTTCAACAGGTCTGGACCTGTCCACTTTTTCAGAAAAGGAGGTGTCTAAATTTGGGTAGTTTTGAAGATCAATAAACTGTTTTCTTGACATGTCTTAACCTGTAAGCTTTCTCAAAAGAACAGTACATTAAAATTATGAAAAAATAAAATTGGCCAAAATTTAATTTTTTTCAACAGGTCTGGACCTGTCCACTTTTTCAGAAAAGGAGGTGTCTAAATTTGGGTAGTTTTGATCATCAAAAAATTGTGTTTTCTTGACATGTTAACCTGTAAGCTATTTCTAAAGCTCGGGCATCGAAATTATGAAGAAATAAAATTGGCCAAAATTTAATTTTTTTCAACAGGTCTGGACCTGTCCACTTTTTCAGAAAAGGAGGTGTCTAAATTTGGGTAGTTTTGAAGATCAATAAACTGTTTTCTTGACATGTCTTAACCTGTAAGCTTTCTCAAAAGAACAGTACATTAAAATTATGAAAAAATAAAATTGGCCAAAATTTTATTTTTTTCAACAGGTCCGGACCTGTCCACTTTTTCAGAAAAGGAGGTGTCTAAATTTGGGTAGTTTTGAAGATCAATAAACTGTGTTTTCTTGACATGTCTTAACCTGTAAGCTTTCTCAAAAGAACAGTACATTAAAATTATGAAAAAATAAAATTGGCCAAAATTTAATTTTTTTCAACAGGTCTGGACCTGTCCACTTTTTCAGAAAAGTAGGTGTCTAAATTTGGGTAGTTTTGATCATCAAAAAATTGTGTTTTCTTGACATGTTAACCTGTAAGCTATTTCTAAAGCTCGGGCATCGAAATTATGAAGAAATAAAATTGGCCAAAATTTATTTTTTTTAAACAGGTCCGGACCTGTCCACTTTTTCAGAAAAGGAGGTGTCTAAATTTGGGTAGTTTTGATCATCAAAAAATTGTGTTTTCTTGACATGTTAACCTGTAAGCTATTTCTAAAGCTCGGGCATTGAAATTATGAAGAAATAAAATTGGCCAAAATTTAATTTTTTTCAAAAGGTCCGGACCTGTCCACTTTTTCAGAAAAGGAGGTGTCTAAATTTGGGTAGTTTTGATCATCAAAAAATTGTGTTTTCTTGACATGTTAACCTGTAAGCTATTTCTAAAGCTCGGGCATCGAAATTATGAAGAAATAAAATTGGCCAAAATTTAATTTTTTTCAACAGGTCTGGACCTGTCCACTTTTTCAGAAAAGGAGGTGTCTAAATTTGGGTAGTTTTGAAGATCAATAAACTGTTTTCTTGACATGTCTTAACCTGTAAGCTTTCTCAAAAGAACAGTACATTAAAATTATGAAAAAATAAAATTGGCCAAAATTTTATTTTTTTCAACAGGTCCGGACCTGTCCACTTTTTCAGAAAAGGAGGTGTCTAAATTTGGGTAGTTTTGAAGATCAATAAACTGTGTTTTCTTGACATGTCTTAACCTGTAAGCTTTCTCAAAAGAACAGTACATTAAAATTATGAAAAAATAAAATTGGCCAAAATTTAATTTTTTTCAACAGGTCTGGACCTGTCCACTTTTTCAGAAAAGTAGGTGTCTAAATTTGGGTAGTTTTGATCATCAAAAAATTGTGTTTTCTTGACATGTTAACCTGTAAGCTATTTCTAAAGCTCGGGCATCGAAATTATGAAGAAATAAAATTGGCCAAAATTTATTTTTTTTAAACAGGTCCGGACCTGTCCACTTTTTCAGAAAAGGAGGTGTCTAAATTTGGGTAGTTTTGATCATCAAAAAATTGTGTTTTCTTGACATGTTAACCTGTAAGCTATTTCTAAAGCTCGGGCATTGAAATTATGAAGAAATAAAATTGGCCAAAATTTAATTTTTTTCAAAAGGTCCGGACCTGTCCACTTTTTCAGAAAAGGAGGTGTCTAAATTTGGGTAGTTTTGATCATCAAAAAATTGTGTTTTCTTGACATGTTAACCTGTAAGCTATTTCTAATGCTCGGGCATCGAAATTATGAAGAAATAAAATTGGCCAAAATTTATTTTTTTTCAACAGGTCCGGACCTGTCCACTTTTTCAGAAAAGTAGGTGTCTAAATTTGGGTAGTTTTGATCGTCAAAAAATTGTGTTTTCTTGACATGTTAACCTGTAACTATTTCTAAAGCTCGGGCATCGAAATTATGAAGAAATAAAATTGGCCAAAATTTAATTTTTTTCAACAGGTCTGGACCTGTCCACTTTTTCAGAAAAGTAGGTGTCTAAATTTGGGTAGTTTTGATCATCAAAAAATTGTGTTTTCTTGACATGTTAACCTGTAAGCTATTTCTAAAGCTCGGGCATCGAAATTATGAAGAAATAAAATTGGCCAAAATGTAATTTTTTTCAACAGGTCCGGACCTGTCCACTATTTCAGAAAAGTAGGTGTCTAAATTTGGGTAGTTTTGATCATCAAAAAATTGTGTTTTCTTGACATGTTAACCTGTAAGCTATTTCTAAAGCTCGGGCATCGAAATTATGAAGAAATAAAATTGGCCAAAATTTATTTTTTTCAACAGGTCCGGACCTGTCCACTTTTTCAGAAAAGGAGGTGTCTAAATTTGGGTAGTTTTGAAGATCAATAAACTGTGTTTTCTTGACATGTCTTAACCTGTAAGCTTTCTCAAAAGAACAGTACATTAAAATTATGAAAAAATAAAATTGGCCAAAATTTAATTTTTTTCAACAGGTCCGGACCTGTCCACTTTTTCAGAAAAGTAGGTGTCTAAATTTGGGTAGTTTTGAAGATCAATAAACTGTTTTCTTGACATGTCTTAACCTGTAAGCTTTCTCAAAAGAACAGTACATTAAAATTATGAAAAACGAAAATTGGCCAAAATTTAATTTTTTTCAACAGGTCCGGACCTGTCCACTTTTTCAGAAAAGGACGTGTCTAAATTCGGGTAGTTTTGAAGATCAAAAAATTGTGTTTTCTTGACATGTCGACCTGTAAGCTTTTTCTAAAGCTCGGGCATCGAAATAATGAAAAAATAAAATTGGTCAAAATTTAATTTTTTTCAACAGGTCCGGACCTGTCCACTTTTTCAGAAAAGGAGGTGTCTAAATTTGGGTAGTTTTGAAGATCAATAAACTGTGTTTTCTTGACTTGTCTTAACCTGTAAGCTTTCTGAAAAGAACAGTACATTAAAATTATGAAAAAATAAAATTGGCCAAAATTTAATTTTTTTCAACAGGTCCGGACCTGTCCACTTTTTCAGAAAAGGATGTGTCTAAATTCGGGTAGTTTTGAAGATCAAAAAATTGTGTTCTCTTGACATGTCGACCTGTAAGCTTTTTCTAAAGCTCGGGCATCGAAATTATGAAAAAATAAAATTGGACAAAATTTAATTTTTTTCAACAGGTCCGGACCTGTCCACTTTTTCAGAAAAGGAGGTGTCTAAATTTGGGTAGTTTTGAAGGTCAATAAACTGTTTTCTTGACATGTCTTAACCTGTAAGCTTTCTCAAAAGAACAGTACATTAAAATTATGAAAAAATAAAATTGGCCAAAATTTAATTTTTTTCAACAGGTCTGGACCTGTCCACTTTTTCAGAAAAGGAGGTGTCTAAATTTGGGTAGTTTTGATCATCAAAAAATTGTGTTTTCTTGACATGTTAACCTGTAAGCTATTTCTAAAGCTCGGGCATCGAAATTATGAAGAAATAAAATTGGCCAAAATTTTATTTTTTTCAACAGGTCTGGACCTGTCCACTTTTTCAGAAGAGGACGTGTCTAGATTCGGGTAATTTTGAAGATCAATAAACTGTGTTTTCTTGAAATGTCTTAACCTGTAAGCTTTCTGAAAAGAACAGTACATTAAAATTATGAAAAAATAAAATTGGCCAAAATTTTATTTTTTTCAACAGGTCCGGACCTGTCCACTTTTTCAGAAGAGGACGTGTCTAGATTCGGGTAATTTTGAAGATAAATAAACTGTGTTTTCTTGAAATGTCTTAACCTGTAAGCTTTCTGAAAAGAACAGTATATTAAAATTATGAAAAAATAAAATTGGCCAAAATTTAATTTTTTCGACAGGTCCAGACCAGTCCATTTTTTCAGAAAAAGAGGTGTCTAAATTTGGGTAGTTTTGAAGATCAATAAACTGTGTTTTATTGACATGTCTTAACCTGTTAGCTTTCTCAAAAGAACAGTACATTAAAATTATGAAAAACGAAAATTGGCCAAAATTTAATTTTTTTCAACAGGTCCGGACCTGTCCACTTTTTCAGAAAAGGAGGTGTCTAAATTCGGGTAGTTTTGAAGATCAAAAAATTGTGTTTTCTTGACATGTCGACCTGTAAGCTTTCTCAAAAGAACAGGGCATCGAAATAATGAAAAAATAAAATTGGCCAAAATTTTATTTTTTTCAACAGGTCCGGACCTGTCCACTTTTTCAGAAAAGGACGTGTCTAAATTCGGGTAGTTTTGAAGATCAAAAAATTGTGTTTTCTTGACATGTCTTAACCTGTAAGCTTTCTCAAAAGAACAGGGCATCGAAATTATGAAAAAATAAAATTGGCCAAAATTTAATTTTTTTCAACAGGTCCGGACCTGTCCACTTTTTCAGAAAAGGAGGTGTCTAAATTTGGGTAGTTTTGAAGATCAATAAACTGTGTTTTCTTGACATGTCTTAACCTGTAAGCTTTCTCAAAAGAACAGGGCATCGAAATTATGAAAAAAATAAAATTGGCCAAAATTTAATTTTTTTCAATAGGTCCGGACCTGTCCACTTTTTCAGAAAAGAAGGTGTCTAAATTTGTGTAGTTTTGAAGATCAATAAACTGTGTTTTCTTGACATGTCTTAACCTCTAAGCTTTCTCAAAAGAACAGTACATTAAAATTATGAAAAAATAAAATTGGCCAAAATTTAATTTTTTTCAACAGGTCTGGACCTGTCCACTTTTTTAGAAAAGGAGGTGTATAAATTTGTGTAGTTTTGAAGATCAAAATATTGTGTTTTCTTGACATGTCTGAACCTGTAAGCTTTTTCAAAAGCTCGGGCATCGAAATTATGAAAAAATAAAATTGGCCAAAATTTAATTTTTTTCAACAGGTCCAGACCAGTCCACTTTTTCAGAAAAAGAGGTGTCTAAATTTGGGCAGTTTTGAAGATCAAAAAATTGTGTTTTCTTGACATGTCAACCTGTAAGCTTTTTCTAAAGCTCGGGCATCGAAATTATGAAAAAATAAAATT
>NW_026707376.1:0-17500 GCF_902713425.1 Acipenser ruthenus
AATGTAAACCCTATGACAATGCCACCTTCACTTCACAGCCTAACAATTCCCTAATATATATATATATATATATATATATATATATATATATATATATATATATATATATATATATATATATATATATATATATATATATATATATGGATGATACAAGAAAACAAACTATAAATCTACCAGTTTCTTGTAGTGAAGTTAATCAAACTAGTTACCACAGATTATATTATTGCAGTTTATATAAAACACTTGGATCTATCAGTTTCTTATAATATAAATAAATAAAAAAAAACTAAATAAATACATACAAATATAAATAAATACATAAATAAATAAATAAATATAAAACGAAATACATAAATAAGTAGAAACTGAAATATAAATTTAATAATTTGTCGATTTATTTATTTATTTCATTTTTCATATCTGTATTTATTTCGCTTTTTATTTCATTTTTTATTTCGTTTTTTATTTATTTATTTATTTCGTCTTTTCATTTTGAAACAATTTTTTCACCCTTGTATTTCGAGCTACCGTCAATCATGCTCGATGGGCGGGACAATAAGTGACTCGGTGATCTCCTCTCTTTGCCTGGTTGTAGTGCGGAGCAGTGATGGGCAGGTCGATTCCTTTTAGTGTCTCGATTCATTGGCTTCAGTTCAGTTTGGTGAATCGATTCATCTATTTCATTTGATTCACTGACTCAATGACACAAAACCAATCAATGTAGACCGCATTAAGATTGTTTACGTAGGTTTATTTGAACCGTAAAGAACGAGTCGTTCACGAACTGCACATCACAGAAGCTAGGGAGAATCTATATTTTGGTTGACTGGGTTCATAAACATTAAATATAGTTTGACAAATTATATATATATTTAGAATCCTAGAGGTAACATAACAGTTTGAACCATTAGCATTGTTTAGCCATCAGTATCAATCTAATTTAATTTCACCTTTTAAAAAAAATAGTCAATTGCATTTCTTACGTGTTTTTTTTATATATATTTGGAGCCACTCATTGTTTTTTACAACAACGAAAAAGAGAGGCTCGAACGAGTGGTATTTGTGGAACTAATCCGTGGTATTTATTCAGCACAGAGTAAAACGCTGTTTGCCCCATTCCTCTTCTATCCAGTAACCTTTAAGGATTAGTCATGTGATCAATCGCCCGTTGAAGCACACCCATAACCGCGACATGTACATTTTATATAAACTGATATGTGTAAATATTAAATGTGTATATATTTAGTATTTACCACAGTAAAATAACATTTTAACAGTAAATAACAGTAAAATAACATTTAGAAAATGTATATTTAATAATGTAAAATATAATAGACGTTTAAGAACGTCATCCATTAGAATGTGCAATATCATCCTAAAAGGTCGTTGTATCGTAGCTGATACTACGTGTCACCTTGTGGACTAAGGGAATCGCCGTCATTATTAAATTATAAAATATTTAACCGTAGTTGTAAATCGTCATGTTATCTTTGTAATCACAATATGTAATCACAAGTTATATAATTAAGCCTTGGGTACAATAACGTTACAACACCAGTAGATGTTTGTATTTATTTATTTTGGAAATTAGGTGTATATTATTATTATTATTATTATTATTATTATTATTATTATTATTATTACTACTACTACTACTACTACTAAGCAATTTGGCTGACTTTACTCAAGATGACTTAGAAGTATTAATCATAATTTGTGCAAAATAGTTAACTATAGATATGATTAATTTTGTATGTGTATAAAAAATATCAAACACACATAGGCTACAACTAGTAGTGGTTCATTTTATTATTTATTTGTTTGGCAGACTTACACAAGGTTACGTACATAGTAAACTAAGAAGAACTGTAAGAAATGATGATGCACAAACTTGTAATCTGAGTTTCTGACAGCGTGAAGCAGCTCTCTGGAAAGTACACACCGTCTGGATCATAGATATATAGCTCTGGTCTGGAGGATGTAACTGACGCCATTTTGGCTCACACGTAGTTCTTATCGTGCACTAAGTAAGCGGGAATTTGGATCCAACATGGCACATACGGTCTTCAGTTTCATAACACTCAATGAGTTGAGAGACAACCCGGTTTCCTTGTTACAACGAACAAATCAGCCAGACTCGAGAGGTAAAGAATCACTTCATGAGTTTTGATAGGCTGGTAACTCGACTCCTGTGCGCCACGCAGCTTGTTCATGGGGTGAATCAAAAGAACCAATTCAATTGTGACTCTGATCCGATTCCCATCGTTCACCTCAGTGAGTCGTTCAAAAAGAACGATTCGTTCGCGATCTGCACATCACTAGTGCGGAGAGGGCTCCCTTCGTAAAAATATCTTGGGACGTCCAGATTTTCCCGTCCAGTTTGGCCTACCGCTGCAGACTCTTCTGCTGTACTGTCGTCAATGGGTACTGTGTAGAATTTGATGGCGAATTATCTGCAAGTTAGTTCTGGCACCTTCATCAATATGTTCATCAGTACATGCCAATATCTGCCCTATTCTTTCCAACAGCTAATCTTCTCGATACAAAATAAAGTCGTCATTTATCGACCCACATTCAACTTGAATTAAAGGCTCCCTAATCTTTTCTAGGATAAGACTCCTATAAGTCATATTGCACACATTTGTAACGTATGGAATATTCACAGCATTGAAACTGTACAGCAACGCCGCTGTAACCCTGACTGCACACCTCTCCGCACTACAACCAGGCAAAGAGAGGAGATCACCGATTCACTTACTGTCCCGCACATCGAGCATTTGACGGTAGCTCGAAAACATTGTGCCAAAATGAAAAGACGAAATAAATAAAGAAATAAAAAATGAAATAAAAAGCGAAATAAAAAACGGAATAAAAAAACGGAATAAATAATATATAAGTAAATCAATCAATAAATAAACGAAATAAATACGTAAATAAATAACGAAATAAATAAATAAATAAATACATTATTAAATATATTTCAGTTTCTACTTATTTATGTATTTATTTCATTTTATATTTATTTATTTATTTATTTATTTATTTATTTATTTATTTTTTAATTTTGGCACAAATTATCCTCCATACATCTGAAGGTAAGAATTTTATTACAGTATTATTTTAATTCTCACTAGTACTGTACGTATAGTCACCAAAAATTAAAAAATGCCAATAATAATATATGTTCGTATTACAAATGTCAGCTGCAGAAATGCGCGGATATTAAACTCTATATTTTGTAATAATATCAATAAAAATACACGATTGACATTTTTACAACATGTGTCAGTTCTGAGTGTTAAAAATGTAATATTTACGACAGCTACAAACTTGTTTGAGGGACTGTTTTATCCAAAGCGCAATTATATTTAATACATTTGTCCGTTATAATGGTGCTGTAATACTTGTATCCGGGACAACGGAAATCCTACCATGGTAAAATAAATAGTACCATATAGTACCGTGGTATTAGTGTTGCATTATACTGTAGATACCAGTTACTTCTTAGAAATAAAAAGTACAATCGTATTATCATGGTGGTACTGCATTATAGTACCAGAATAGTGCATTGTACATTGATAGTGTAGGATACACTGTGTTTTTCTATCATTTATTTTTAATTATGTATCCATGAACGTTATAGTACAGTATTTAACTTTAGGTTTTTAAGTTTAATTTAGTTTTCATTGAAAAATGATCTTGTTTTGAAAGCAATACTTAATAAACGTGAACATGGGTACTCCATGCTTTTCTAAAAAAAAAAATCTCTCTTTTTCAACAATGTTTCCCTTTTGCTATTGTATAGTAGTGTTTATTTGTTTTCACCCAGTGAACCCCTTTTTGATTTCTTGTTGTTTTGTGTAGAAACCTTTTATTTGGCCATTGTGACTATTTTGTGTTTAGGCTATTTGTTTAATTGAAGTCTTTTGTTTAACTGCAACCTTGCTATTCTGTCACAAATGCTCTTTTTTCAGGTTCAGATGGAACCCTTGTTTAGAAGAAAGGCTGATGGCAGCTCAGCCTGACTGATACAAAGTAATCCATAAGCTGGTATCGCCCCAGAAGGTTCAACCATGTAAGTTCGAATTTGAATCAATGCTTATAAAAATAATGATCTTCACATAACTACTTTATAGGTCTCACTTTCAGTGCTAATTTCATTATCTATTACAATGCATTTTTATAACTTATGGTGTGATTTGAACTTGGGTGGTATATAATGAATGTTCTAGTATACACATATCAAATACTGGCATTATTATATTTGGAGGAAAACAGTCAGTTGATATAAATGATATGTGGTCCAGTTACCATACCAGGTACCTATTGCTGTATTACTTGTATTGTAACACTTGAATGTATTTGTATTTGCTTGCGATTGTAAGTCGCCCTGGATAAGGGCGTCTGCTAAGAAATAAATAATAATAATAATAATAATAATAATAATAATAATAATAATAATAATAATAATAATAATAATAATTTTTAGATCTGATGACTGGTGCTGAACTGAGCAACCAAGAACTCCAGAAAAATCGTACCATCTTACACTGGACCATGCAAATACACAGGTACAGTGAACTTGATAAAGATTGTCAGTATTACCATTAAAAATATAGGAATAAAGGTTCTAAATTATTAGCGCAATTTTCTCTGAAATTCCACACAGGAGTTGGTAGCAGTGTTTGATTTTTATAATCTTTCACAGATAATTATAAGGTAGCTGCATTTCTTAATTACAAATACACAATTTATTTATTTATTTTTTTGCGGTTGAACTAATTGGTGTGGAGTATTTGTACAATCAGTTCTCCATGACGACGGTGCCATGATTGAGAGGTTGGAGGCTGGCTCTGATCTGTCCTATTGAATTGGAGGAAGATGAGGGATTTGCTGACACCGAATGGTTTCTGTATCTAAGAGTTCCAACACGAGACAGAGAACCTTCCTGCAGCTGTTTCAGTCCAATTGCTTGTATCAATTGCTGCGATGTCGCCTATGAGAATCGCAGACACAATTCAAGGGGAATAAGCTCAATGGTAGAGTGCTCGCTTAACTGCGAGAAGTAGAGGGATTAATGCCTGCATTCTCCAAATAGTTTTAATGTATCTGGTTATTTAGTCCCAAAGTGTGACAATTATTTGTAACAGACGCCCGCCCTACATGTGTATTTTAAAGCACAGTCTGCTAATTTGTAATATTCCCAGAAAAACTGCAATGTGCCCTCCATCGTATGTCTTCCGAGAAGCACAAACGGAGATTTTTATATATATATTTTAGTAATTGAAGAGCTTGTGTTAATTTAGAATAAATATAAATGGCTTGAAGTTTGCTTTCATTTGTAACATGTTTGTAATGAAATCTCAGTTTTTGTGGTTCAATTTTAATTACCAATCGTTGTACTATATTTAATTTTCTGTCATTCAATATATTCTGACGACAAATTAATAGCTCAGTTGGTTACAGTGAAATAAACTTCCTCCACTAGACAACCCGGCTAGCTCAGACGGTAGCGCATGAGACTCTTACTCTCAGCGTCGTGGGTTCGAGCCCCACGGACGATATAATGCGCAAGGCTACATGTCTTTCATAAGAGCTGAAATAAATTATAGCGCTTTGAGATTATATATGTTACTAGCGGATTGTTTAGAAATGTACTTAATTATATTACAACTGTTCTAAAAAAGAATGTTATCTCGAAAAAAGACGCTTGTCAAGCTGAAATAGCTCAGCTGGGAGAGCGTTAGACTGAAGATCTAAAGGTCCCTGGTTCGATCCCGGGTTTCGGCAAACAGCAAAAATATTTTTGTTTTGTATTATTTTGAACTAAAAAACAGAACACATTTTTTTCTTCAGTGTAATTTGAGGAAATAATAACGTATTACAGTGCCATTTTCTAATGTGATTAAGAAATGCAAAAAGCGTCGTCCCTGAGTGGGCTTGACCCATCAACCTTTCGGTTAACAGCCGAACACGCTAACCGATTGCTCCACAGAGACCAATCTGCTCAGCCGAAACTGAGACCACATCTAAGAAGAAAGCAACACTGGACAGGAAAGTGTGTAATCACAATTACATGTATTCAAACCAATGCAAGCAAACTTCAAGCCATTTATATTTATTCCCAAATAACACAAACTCTTCCATTGCTAAAAGAAATATAAAAAAAATATCCCTTCTCGGAAGGCATACGATGGAGGGCGCACTGCAGTTTTTCAGTCTGGGGAATATTACAAATTAGGAGACTGTGCTTTAAAATACACATGTAGGGCGGGCGTCTCTGTTACAAATAATTGTCACACTTTGTATTTATTTCCATAATGAGTTGGGACTAAATACGCAGATACATTAAAACTATTGGGAAAACGCAGGAATCGATCTTTCTAATTCTCGCATGTTAAGCAAACGCTCTACCATTTGAGCTAATTCACCTAGAATTGTGCCAGTGATTCTCATAGGCTACATCGCAGCTTGATATGAGCAATTCAGATTGTCCCATAGATTTTTTTTTTTTATTGGCAATGTAGTCTGCCACTTGCAAATTCAAAAAATAAATAAATTAACTAAATAGCAAATATTTCGACTAGAGGTATGTTTCAATTTCTTCAGAAAGTAGTCTCAGCTCGTTGATTCAGTCGCTTTAAAATTCACCTCTGTCCCGATGCATTAGCGCTGTGTGCTGTGGCTCGAGCTTGTTTGATGACGAGGCAGGCAATGCAAAAATGCCAAAACTTGCTTGTGTATCACATGACAAACGGCTTGGCCGTCTCAAGTTAGTATGTATTGTTAATGCAACACATCTTTGTTGCCCAGTCATTGTATCATATTAATGAAGCAGAGCTTGCCAGTTGGGGGCGACGGTCTGCAAATAAAAGTTAAGACTATATTTCCAAGGATCATTTCTAGAGTGAAACATGATCCAGGATTTACATAAATCAGTTTAAATAACTATACAATAAAATGCAAAGAGTTTTACTAAAAACAAGGAGGGGAAATTAAATAAAGCCAGCCAATAGCCACATTTTAAAAGCATGGGGTATTAGACTAACATATAGCAGCGATTCCACTTCTCATTAAGAGTGGTAGGTGATTGGAAACAGCTCTTCCCAGCAAGGGTTCTACAACAAAAGCCAGATTGTTAATACACACAGGGTTTAACAGTATCAGGGAACGTTAGCAGCAACATAACAGGTTTAACTGCATGAGAACAGTTCAACAACAAAATACAAGTTTAATTATATTTAAGATAATTAGCAGCAAAGTTCAGGTTTAGCAGCAAAATAAGGGGCAACATAAATTGGGGGTTAATTGGTTGTTAGACTGGCAGGACTTCAATGTTAACAAGAGGCAACACAATAAAAATGACATTACCTAATTAGCAGGTCAATCAGGTGACTACTGCCCTCAACCGCACCGATTAACCCCAAACCAAACAATAATCAAAATATCAACAACAACTCATTACACACACTCAAAAAACTAGCAAAAACGTAAAATATAAATCACTTAACTACCGTGTCTACAAACACACCAAATTACCTTTCGGTGCGCTGAGGACAAGACACAAAAACTGACTGATCTGCGTTAACAAATAAAAGAAACAATCCCTCCCCACCCGTAATTGCTGGCCAGCAAAGTATGTTTAAGACAAAGACGTTTCCCCCCGTTTAAACCAGATGAGAGGAGAAGGACATCGCGGTGTAGCATAAGTAAACAGAACCAAAAGGCGTGGAGGCTTGTACCTGCTGCTGGAACACTTTTAATCTAACAAAACAACATTTGTGAGTCCGGGGTTTAACCACACGTCTCAGAGCTTTATTCAACAGACTAGCTCTCGAATTATCCAACACTTTACTTTTGGAATATACTCACACGGCTGTAACACCGCAGACACAGAAACAGCGCGTCTCCAGAACACTCATCTACAGCAGCAGCACACCGAATCTCAGGTCCCACGCACCTGTCAGTCCTTCCTCTCTCACCCCGTCTTAAACAAAGAGGCAGTTTATATAGGCAAATAAATTATCGAATAAATCACTAATCAATCAATTAAAAAAAGAAACATGACACATAAAACTAAGCACTTATAACAAAGCACAAAAACACCTAGTTGCCTAGGAACCAATACATACAAGTAGCCCCGTTACAGGAAGCTGAAACACTTGTACAAGCTGAGAGTACAGTGTGCTGCTCACGCAGTAAGGCGCCATCCAGTGGTGCTTTTGAGAATTGCCGTAGACTAAAGAGTGGGTTAGTTCTCAGAACACTGCCTAAACATTTAAAAGATTTGTGTGAAAGGAGCAGCGTTGAGCTTAATGAGGAACAACAAAGGAAACTTCAAACTGTGCTGGCTGAGTGCCAAGATGTATTCTGTAAAGAAGAGGATGACTTTGGTAAGACTGCGTTAGTAACCCATAAAATAAACACTGATAACGCAGCCAAGCAAGAGGAGGTGGAAAGCATGGTTAGAGGCCTCAGAAGGCAGGGGGTTATTGAAGACTCCAGCAGTCCATGGGCCTCACCTACAGTGTTAGTAAAGAAGAAGAACGGCAGCACTAGGGTCTGAGTCGACTGAGGAAATTGAATGAGGTTACTGAGAAAGATTCTTACCCGCTGCCAAGAACAGATGACACCCTTCAGGCATTGAGTGCTTCTGTCTGGTTTTCCACACTAGATTTAAAGAGTGGCTATTGGCAGGTGGAGGTAGATGAAGCTGATAGACCAAAGACAGCATTCCCAGTTGGACGGGGCTTGCACCAGTTCAATGTGAAGCCCTGTGGTCTCTGTAATGTGCCTGCTATGTTTGAAAGGCTTATGGAGAGGGTGTTGTCAGGCTTGCCATGGGAAGTATGTCTTATTTACCTTGACGATGTGCTGGTGCATGCGCATACATTCCCACAGGCGCTAGCTAATCTAGAGCAGGTCCTTGTCAAACTCCAGAAAGCTGGTTTAAAACTAAACCCTGCCAAATGTGAGCTCTTTAAAAGGGGGTGGGTTACCTGAGGTCACATAATGAGTGAGCATGGGGTTGCTACAGACCGAAGCAAAAAAACAGCAGTCAGCAACTGACCAAGGCTGACCAATGTAACTGAGGTACGTCGCTTTTTGGGTTAATGTTCCTACTACAGGAAGTTTATTGAGTAATTTGCAGACATTGCTAAACCATTGCATGCTTTGACAAAGAAGGGACAGCCGTTCCTTTGGAGTGAAGCATGTGAGAGTGCTTTTATTCTCCTCATACAGGCTGTAGGCTCTGCCCCTTTACTAGGCTACCTTCGATTTGACCTTCCGTTCACCCTGGATACCGTGGGAGTTGGAGCTGTCCGTTCACAGGTCCAGGATGGAGTGGAAAGGGTTATAGGATACTATAGCCATACACTGACTGCTCTGGAGAGGAACTACTGCACCACTCGCAAGGAACTGCTAGCTGTGGTAAAAGGTGTCACGCACTTTCATCATTATTTGTATGGCTGATCTTTTGTTGTACATACTGACCACTCTGCTTTCCAATGGCTTTTCAGGTCAAGCACCCGGAGGGCCAGATTGCAAGGTGGCTACAAAGCCAACAGCAATAAGTGTTACAGCGGCAGGGGGTAAAGCATGGCAATGCTGATGCTCTATCTAGACCACCCTGTCTGGGTACTGAGTGTGGTTTCAGTACCAGGGTAGAGCAGTGGGACCGTAGCAGTGTGGGAGGAGAACAGGGTGCTGTAACAGAGGGCTCCCAGGAGGGCCAGGATGGAATTACTACAGCTCAAGAACCACTGTGCTGGTTAACAAGCAAAGCCACTGCGAGCGAGCAGCTTGTTGATGGTCACAGTGCTGAAAAGCTGAGGACTGCACAGCAACATGAGCCTGATTTAATTCCTCTGCTTAACTGGAAAGATCAGGGGGGGCGTCCACAGGGAAAATGTGTCACACCTCAGCTCAGATGTCAGAGCATACTGGGCTATTTGGGACAGTATAGAGTTAAAAGATGGTTTACTCTATTGTAAGCGGGAGGCTCCATCGGGGGGATGCTGCATGTATCAGCTGTTGGTTCCAGGGTCCCTGAGAAAGGAAGTGCTAACCATGGCTCACAGTACTAGGGCTGTAATTTTGAATCAGAGGTTTTCTCTAGGGTGTGTCAACTTATGGGTGTGTGGAAGACACACACCACGTCATTGAGGCCTCAGTCTGATGGTATGGTGGAGAGGTACATACGCACTCTCAAAAACCAGTTACCCTGTTTGTAGAGCAGAACCAGCGGGATTGGGATACTCACCTCCCTTTGCTGTTGTTTGCATGTCGAACAGCTAAACATGAAATAATCCAGAGTACACCTGCACTCCTGATGTTTGGAGAGGAGCTCCATTCACCACTGAGGCTGGTTTATGGAACCCCTGGTACATCCTTATCTTTGAGGATCACCTGGACTACGCTGACAGCCTACAGCAGTCTCTTGAGTGGGTACACCAATTTGTAAGGGAGAACTTAAAATTGGCCGCTAACCAGGTAAAGTGACGTTATGATGTAAGAGCTCTGGCTGACACTGTGGTTTGACTCCCACTTCCTTTCACACTGCAGCCCTACCATGCAGTCACTCAAGAGCTACAGCGTTGGAGGACAACGCAGCTCTCAAGCAGCTCACAGGAAGCCCGCAGGTGCCCGGCCAGACCACAGGGGTCACTGGTGTGCGGTTTCAATGTATTAGGGCTGGAGCTATCCTATGTAACAGGTGCTGAAACCACATCCGTTCATCTTCCAGGGACAGGTTTTCGTGAGCCATTGTTTAAACTGCTTGCAAATGTGCATAATCAGGCTATTAAGAACAGGTTAGAGGCTTCTATACCTGTCCTGTTCTGTGAAAAACAGGGAGTGTTCCACACTCTGGAGACTACTGGAAAAGGAGTGCATGTATTAAAACAATCTGGAAGCAACTGGTTTAACTTGCTGGGGTGACTAAACTTTTATTAGGTCATTGAATCACACAAAGTGGCTCAAAGGACAATATAAATCAATTAGAGTCTCTCAGCCAATTAAAATGCTGAATTCATGAAGATGCCAATATGCTTTTAGGGAAATTTTTCTGATTTTTACTCTTTGAAAATATTCACGGTAAGCTGAGTCAGCTGAGCCTGTCTCTTATGGCATGAGAATAACTCTCCACAACCTTAAAATAAGAAAACACAAAACAGCACAAACTGCACTACAATCTGTGACCACAAGAGGGAGAGAGAGAGTAATACAATGATGCTCTTTAATTCAGAGCAGTGGTTCTTAACCTGGGGTCCTCAGAGACAGTCCAGGGGGTTCACAGGAAAAACTGGAAACTTTTCACTCAGCATTAGCAATGTGCAAAATCAAATTATTTGCTCAGAAAAGTGTTGATAGTGTGAAAACATGGAGTACGCACACATACACATTGTTAATTCACCATTGTGCAATTTAAAGAACTATATTAAGTGTGGGGTTTGTTTCTTGTTTCAATTTGCAGATCGTTGATGGTTAGATAATTCATTGTAAATTTCAATTCATTAAGTGTATGTTTGTGGTAATGAGCTGGCTGTTTAACAATACCTGTATCTAATCATCTTAATCAATTGATTAATAACTATTAAGGTTTGTTTGGGTTACAAATTGTAACTTATTTGCCAATCATTGATGTTGGGATATCTGATTGGAAACTTTACTTGATGAAGTGTATGCCTGTGATAATGAATTGTCTGCTTAACAAACCTGTGTTTAATCATGTTCACTAATTGGTAATAACGATATTAAGGGCTGGGTTTGCTTTGTTTCTTTTAAACACTGAGGACGGCTCTTTTGAGTCAAAACACGTCTGTTGTTTGAAGTTTTGGTCTCTGTTTTTAAATAAATGTAGAATGTTTGAAAAATCACAATGGTGAATTAACCTGTTTTGTTTTCCTGCGATAAAGTGTAGCATTGACAGTAACACACCCAGATGTTTAGCTGTGGAAGCTGCTGTATGTGCAAGGACTTGGGACTATCAGTGTGAAGCTCTGTGTGGAATGCATGCTTTCACAGGCTGATACAACCAATGCATCGCATTGAAAGAGGAAGAAACCATTCTGACTTCATTGTCAACCATACAGGACATTGTCAGTCAACGAGCAGACTGGGGTAACAGAGTGATATACTGTAAGCAAGGAGCTAGTCAAGTCTTGTGAGGCTTTTGTCTGCTCCTTGTCTTGTAAAGCAGGAGATGATGTTGAATGGGGTTACAGATTGATCTGCAGCAGAAAATGATGCATGCAGCTCTCGCACATCCCCTGCCTGCGCGCACTGCTGTGTTTTGTGTTGTGCGTTGTTTTCAGAGAGGTCGTTGTTTATATTTGTATTTATTTGTAATGATTGCAATGTTAAATCAATCATTTTTCACAGGTATTTATTGCACCGCGCACTTTAGTGTGCTTCTGGTGCTGAACGTTTACTGCTGTGTATTAATCTGCTGCTAACATTCCATTTCTTTTTATCTGCAATAAAATAAAAGATTATTTTTTAATTGGAAGAGGCCGTGTTTCTGATCACATCCTTGATTTGCTTTCAGAATAAAATAACCTGTAACTGTTTTATCTGTCCAGTGTCTTACACACTAATCTGGTGTAGACCGACTCCAAATGTGATTATGTATTTCAATTCTGCATAAGCCCTGCTTAGCGGGTGTTACAGTTACATAAAATGACTCTATAGAGTCCTAATGCAAAAAGAAAGAGCAAAAAGCAAGTTGGGAAAGGGGAGGAGGGTGTCAGTAAATATCCAGAGTGCTCTGAGGTTTAAACACAAAACACACAGCTGATAGGAAAGAGGAAACACTCTCTGAGCCTCCAGATCAATACAGCAAATCATGGAATAAAGAGATTCAGTGACAGCTAACACAGGAGCTGCTCTGTGTTCAAGTGAATAAAGTGCACTCATTAATGTGACCTCCGAGAGACACACTGCAGATATTAATACTGACCACAAGAGGGAGACACAGCACCACTAACACCCAGACTGACCCAAACCCCCTCTCTTCTCCAGCTCCTCCCCAGTGCAGTAAGAAGGAGCCTGTGTGTATTCCTGCTGTCTGCTTCTCTCTGCCCCCCTCTCTCCTGTAGAATCCACACCAGCCCTGTTGAACAGAGCCCAGTGGCACACAAGCCTTTATCGGAGCACTGCCACTCCCCACACTGGATCAGTGTCTCACTGTTTCTAAATGACATGTGGGATTGGACACTGCACAGGACACTGGAGTGTTAGAGTGGCAATCAGATGAAGCAGGAGCCTGGAGACGTGTCAGAAACATCAAACAGAGCTCTGAGAAGCAGCACAGAGTGTAGATATTAACACTGACCACAAGAGGGAGCCAGAGCACCACTGCTCTCCATAATCAATCAATCAATCAAGCAATCTTTATTTTATATAGCAGCTTTCATAGTGGACCACCATCACAAAGTACTTTTCAAGGCAGTGAGGAACAATGCATAAAACATTAAATACAGTGAAATACAGGGCATAGTACATTAAATACAAACAGCTAAAAACAATGCAAATGCATTAAATACAAGCATATTACATTAAATACAAGGCTAGGATGTGATTTCTAAACATTGTGGATGCGTGTGTCATACAGAATCATATGAATAAGATGGAGTGTAAAACCTGAAATAGCAATTTAGACAACAATTAATAACAGATATCAGGCTTGAAGAGCATTGAAAGCCAGAGAGAACATGGAGATGAATAATGTAATAACACAGTAAAAAGACAATTGAAATAGGCAGCAGTTACCTCCCCAGTTCTCCCATTGTTAACACAAGGCTCCTCACACCCAGTCATCTAAACACAACAGCATGGGAAGGGATTTTACTGCAATTCCAAAGACCATCAGCACTGACTGCACTACACCCTGTGACCACAAGAGGGAGAGAGAGAGTAATAAACTGATGCTATTTAATCCAGAGCAGTGGTTCTTAACCTGGGGTCCTCAGAGAGTCCAGGGGGTCCACAGGAAAAAACTGGAAACTTTTCACTCAACATTAGCAATATGCAAAATCAAAATGTTTGCTTCTTCAATGGATTTGATTTCACAAAGTTTATGATGGATCTGATAACCTGCAGCTCTGATTTTAATATTTTACAATTAATAATTATTTATGCTGTGTAACAAAGCTACATAATCACAGCTGTGGCTAAGATTAATTGTTTGAGAGAAGGGAGAAGAGAGAGAAATAGCTGTGTTTGTACAAACTCAACACAAACAAATCTGTAAGCTATTTTTTCTTTTTGATTGCCAGAGAAAACTTGTTTTTTTTTTCTGAAAGGCAAAGAAATTGCATCACCTGAAAATGAGTTTACACTTAAGAGCACTGCTTGACTAGAAGTGGCTGCTGTGCCAAGGAAGACAATTTGCATAGAAAAGTCACTTTGCATTGGCAGCACATGCTTCAGTGCTCTGGGAGTGTTTATAGCCCTGTGAGTTTAACACTTCATGATTGAGAGCTGCCCTTCATGGCAACAGAATCCACAACAGCAATGACTTTTATCAGCATCTTCATCTGGGCACTTGTCATCTGCACTCAGGGTAAGAATCATTTAGAAAAACACTTTTAAAAAAATCTATTTGTTGGACAATTATATAAATATTAAAAGTAAAACAGGGAAATTAAAAGATGAAATGAAAATGTGATGAAATGTAATGTGTTTTCATTATTTAATTCACTAATTTATTTTAATTTTCTATATTATTATTTATTATTTTCAGAATCCAGTGGACAGTATACTGTGACTCAGACTCCAGCAGTGAAATCTGCTCTCCCAGGAGACACAGTCGCTCTGAGCTGTAAAGTCAGCAGCGCAGTGTACAATAACAACTACCTAAACTGGTACCAACAGAAACCTGGAGAAGCTCCCAAACTCCTGATCTATGCTGCAAGTACCCTTGAGTCTGGGATCCCAACTCGTTTCAGTGGCAGTGGATCTGGGACTGACTTCACTCTGACCATAAGTGGAGTCCAGGCTGAAGATGCAGGAGATTACTACTGTCAGAGTTTACACTACCCCAGCAGTAGATATGTGTTCACACAGTGCCACACACCCGTACAAAAACCTCCCTCAGCTGGACTGCAGGTGAACATTGTTCATTTTCTGATACCTAAATACAAGCTGAAAATAAAGTAAAGCAAACATTTTACTTCTCTTTCAGTAAATGTATATATAAATAAATAAATTGAATGATGATTATTTTTAAAACAATTGAACTGTATGCATATTGAGATTGATTTATTTATGATCCACTGGACAACATATTAAAAAGAAGTCCAGCAAACAGCAAAGCCCAGTATTGCAGTGATGTGTAGTTACACTGTCTGACTCTGTGGAGTCCAGCTGGATATTTTTCATTGTGTCAGTCTGATGTGTTATAATGTATTTTCAAAACTAATATTAATACATAAATGAATAACATCAAACTTTAACATATTTTTAAGATGAAAATCAAGATACAAATTACTGTTAATTACAATGAACAAACCATGTCTTCTTTTCAAATAGAATTTTACACTTTATTCTTAATTACTGAAAAAAATGTTAATATTGATATACCTCAGGTTATAACCTATTATAATAAAAAATAATATATTTAAATTTAAATACAAATAAAAAAATAAGCAATTCATATATTTCTGAGTGAATTCTTATTTTTTATTAAGGAGCAGCACATCAGTGTTATTGAAGGCAGTTTATTCTTCATTGTCTTGCCTCCTGTGTCATCCTTGTTACCCACCTGGTCTCCTTCATTCCTTATGTGTGCAGCAGCTCCCTGGCACACATGTCTCAACTCTTATGGGCCAGTTCATTCTGAACAGGCAGATTTCTAATGCCCCTCCTAGAGAGCAGGAAAGCACTGAGAGGCTAAACATGAAACTACAGGAAGGATAATCTAACTGTACTGTGAGTCACCCAACCCTATCAAGTCCCACCTGTGTTCACAGCTCAGATCTCATAGAACGGTCTGTGACACTTATTGAAACAGAAGTGCAGCGCTTAGAACACATATACAAATAGAACTAATCCACTCTTCTATTAAACTGTGAACTTAGTGTTTGCTTGAATCCCTCCCTGTGTTTGTATAGCCTGGAAACAGGCATCAGTGCCCTGCCATGCTACACACACTGCCATCATTCACACTGACCACAAGAGGGAGCCAGAGCACCACTGCTGTCCATAATGTAATAACAGTACAGTAATAAGACAATTGAAATACATGCCTCTGTATTTATTTCTTCATTTATTTATTTCTTTTTTTTAAATTTATTTATTTTTATTTTGACGCAGAGTACCCTCCATACAAAGGGAGTAGCCATACAATATTAAGTTCTCAATATACCACATACACCGCTGTTATTCCACAGTTCAAGACAAATGCACCACTGCATTTAAAAACAAAGTTAAATTAAATCAAATATGCTATTTAAAAAATGAATAACATACAAAAGGAAATGTACCACACTAATTTTCGCATGGAACATCCTTGATCATAATTGTGTTACACCCCCTGTTCTGTGTGTGTTAAGCTGGGTTCACACCTGAGCCACACCTCAGTTGCACAACGTATTTGCATTCAGCTGAGTGGCTTATGCCTCGTTTCCACTGCCGGCCGCGGCTGGCCATGGCCCGCCTCAACCGGAAAATAAGTGTTTCCACTGCTGGCCACAGTGGCCCTGGCTGGCCGCGGCCCGCCTTCCTGCCTCCCTTTGCTTTGTCGTACCTGACTTGGCCAGACAGGAGACACAGGAAGTTCGTCATCACAGAGCTGGGAGTGTGCGTTTGTAGCCATGGAAACAGAAACCGCTGAACCCTTTCCAATGGTTGCTGTTTGTAGTGTGTAGGAAAACGAAGAAACTACATTTTTGTTTTCAGTGTGGGCTGACTCAGAAATTCAAAAACAGTTAATGGGTGCTGTTCGAAATATTCGAGTTTTTATAAAAAAAAATAACGGGTTCTCATGAACTCCACAACAATGCCGGGACAAAATTAAATAAATAAAATACTGCATGCTGTGTACAGGAACATTAAAGACAGCAATAATCGCAGCGGGAACAGCCCTCAAACATTTCCGTTTTGTGAAGTAATGGACATTATTTTGCGGTGCCGGCCAGTGAATGAGCTGAATGGTGTTGTCAATAGCATAGTAGCTTTCTGGAGATGCCACGATGCAGCAGCATTGCAGTACAATGTGTACAGGTATATATTACTCGCGCTACATGCCTTTCGCTTGTCCTGCGAAACAATTGTAACTATTCCCCCACAGTCTGATAATGCGTTTTTCAAATGTTGATACAGTAGCGCTTGTTAAGCACCTACACCAGGGCTCGGCAACCTTTTAGTGCAAAAGAGCCAAACGGAATGAAATCTTTGAGCACACGGTCCACAAAGAGCCAATCGTACAATTAAAAAAAAAACACATAAACGCAAATTCTGTTAGCTGGGCCGGCCAGCAGTGTAAACGAGGTAT
>NW_026707376.1:20000-27967 GCF_902713425.1 Acipenser ruthenus
TAATACCCAGGGTGCACCTATCTATGAATAATTTAAAGAAACAACCAATCACCAATCTATCTAGCTGGGGGAGGTTTCAGTCCCCGCCCACCTGCAATATATTCAGGAGGAGGAAGGCTCTGGTCATTTCAAGGGTTTTGTTGCAAATGTGTTTCTTACCCTTTAAGTGCCATTGTCCTAATCTGAGGCTACTTTGTCATTTTTGGCGCATTTTTTTTAACTGGCATCTTATTTAAATGTTCTTTTAACTCTATTGTTATGATAACTTACTCTAATTGTGTTAACCATAACAGTTAAATCTAGATGTAACGTATCAGATTACATAAACACACCTTATATTCAGTTTTTATTTTCAAAAAATAAATCTATTGGTCCTCTATGGGTAGAGGCCGATAAGCTGCATACCTGCCGTTTCTACTCATTAATATTACGGAATACACACACTAAATTGAAATGTAATAAAACAAAGACTTGCCTTCAGTTAATATTTTAGAAAATCTACTTTGTTAACAGAAGTACAACAAGCTAGCAGAGGATGGTGTCGATCCATCGACCTCTGGGTTATGGGCCCAGCACGCTTCTGCTGCGCCACTCTGCTACAGCTGCCTCATGACTGAATTAACAAGCAGCAGAAAAAAAAACTGAACATCGTTTTAACCAGTCACACGGCAGTGGCCTGGCCGAACCATGGAAACGTTGCAAATCATAGATGATCCATTTTCTTTTCTCCCAAATACGTTAGGCAAAGTTATGCAACTTTTATTTATGTTTCTTTTGTTGGTAAATTAATACAATACATTTTTGCATTCTGCCACGTCATTAGACTAGCAAAGCCCCTTTGTGCCAGTGCGCATTCAGAGGAGACGCGCTGAGAGAATCCGTCTTCTGTGTCACTCAGTACTGCCAGCTTTCCCCCGTTGGATGATATATTGGTCAGGATAGCTGCTTTCCAAGTAATTGACCCGAGACGATTCCCAACCAGTACACCTGTGTTTATGCCCACGTTTCAAATAATTAACATTATAAAAGCAAATCGCTTTTTTTATGTTTTCTAGATGAGAATCAAACACACTTCTGACAACTTCATAGCCCTGCTGGCTACGAACAAGTATTGAGTCGGCTGTTTCCTATGACCCCTGGTGATACCGAGTGTTTTCCTAGTATCGTCAGTTTTACGATGTTTGGCATGCTTTGCTGTGCCCTCTAGCATTGCATAACAAGCATGTACTATGCTAGGACTTCGTGGCGCAACAGTAGCGCGTCTGACTCCAAATCAAACAGTAGCATGTTCAAATCACGTCGTGGTCAATGTCTGCTTTGTTTCTATTCCACACTACTTCACTTTTTAAAGTGTTTGGATTTGAATGTTTCCGGACATTTATTTATAAAATTTTGCCTACACAACATTTTGATTGTATAGCGATCAAACAGAGATTTATTGTGTTGTGAATGTTATGTTTCATTTGATACTGCACAACAAATTAAAGTGACAGAATATCCTGACTCCCTAATTCCCCGGATTTATGTTTCAAATCCGGGATTTCTGTATTAGAAAAAAGGTCCGGGAATCTGAGACTAGATTCCATAATTATTATGCATAGATGACCTTTGTTTATAGATAAAAAGATGATACAGCTAGCTGTTTTTCTTTTAAATATTCTCTCTTACTCTGTTGTTGATCTTATTTATTTGTCGGTTAGTGTTAGATACACATGCTGAAGGGCTTCAATCTTCTCTTTTATCCTTCCTCTCCTCCCTTGAGCCTCACCCAGGGAGTGAGTCAGAGGGAGCTGTCAGGTGCTGAACCTCCAGCAGACCAACAGAAAATGGGCTGAAGCTCTGAGCTTCTCCCAGAGCCCAGGCTGGGCACGTCACTGATCTCCCCCTCACTCTGAACTCATTAAAGAGCCAGAGGCACGAGGGGCTGGAGACAGTGCTGTGTATCAGCTGAGACAGTGACTTTACTGAAGAATTACACAATTAGATTTAGATTTCCAGAAAGCTTTTGACAAAGTCCCGCATGAAAGATTAATTCTCAAACTGAATGCAGTGGGATCCAAGGAAATGCATGCACATGGATTAGGGAGTGGTTAACATATAGAAAACAGAAAGTACTGATTAGAGGAGAATTCTCAAAATGGAGCGAGGTAATGTGGAGGTGGAATTTATATCTAACATTTAATGCTTAATCAGCAGGGAGCATTTGCCTTCATAATCTGCTTAGTTACAGTAATTTTGTATCTAAATGACTATGACCCATGATGTTTGTGTATAAATATATGTGTTTTTATTAATTAAGTATTTGCTTATAAGTGTTCATTTTATTATTGCTTCGGCTCAGAACTCGGGGCGCAGTTCCGCTTCAATGTGTCTGTAAGATGTGTTTATACTTCTGCAAAATCATGGCATGCTCCGGCAGCAAAAAGGAAAGACAACAGAAACTAGAACAGAGAACAAGGCCTAAACAGCACGAATATGTGCAGGAATGAACATACACTGACAGTACTGGGTAACAACGACAAAAACTATGAAAAACAACTCCTTTTAAGGAAAGTCTTCATCCTATATGACGTCAATGTACGTATAAATCTCATGAGAATATCTCTCTACAACCTTAAAATGAGAAAACACCAAACAGCACAAACTCACTACACTCTGTGACCACAAGAGGGAGAGAGAGACTAATAAATGATGCTCTTTAATCCAGAGCAGTGGTTCTTAACCTGGGGTCCTCAGAGACAGTCTAGGGGGACCACAGGAAAAAACTGGAAACTTTTCACTCAACAGTAGCAATGTGCAAAATCAAAATGTTTGCTTTTTCAATGGATTTGCTTTCCCAAAGTTTATGATGGATCTGTTAACCTGCAGGTCTGATTTTAGTATTGTACAATTAATAATAACTTATACTGTGTAAGAAAGCTATATAAATCACAGCTGTGGCTAAGATGAATTGTTTGCGAGAAGGGAGAAGAGAGAGAAAAAGCTTTGTTTGTATAAACTCAACACAAAGAAAACTATAAGCTATTTGTTTTTCTTTTGGCCTGCAAGAGAAAACTTTTTTAGTTATTTTTTAGAATGGCAAAGAAACTGCATCAGCTGAAAATTAGTTCAAACTTAAGAGCACTGCTTGGCTAGAAGTGGCTGCTGTGCCAGGGAAGACAATTTGCATAGAAAAGACACTTTGCATTGGCAGCACATGCTTCAGTGCTCTGGGAGTGTTTATAGCCCTGTGAGTTTAACACTTCATGATTGAGAGCTGCCCTTCATGGCAACAGAATCCACAACAACAATGACTTTTATCAGCATCTTCATCTGGGCACTTGTCATCTGCACTCAGGATAAGAACCATTTAGAAAAACACTTAAAAAATGTGTGACAACTCTTAATATATAATTATTACAAGTAAAACAGGACATACTGAAAAAAATATGAAAAAGCCTTGAAATTGAATATGTTGTCATAATTTAATTGATTAATTTAATTATAATCTTCTATATTTTTATTTATTATTTTCAGAATCCAGTGGTCAGTATACTGTAACTCAGACTCCAGCAGTGAAATCTGTTCTCCAAGGAGACACAGTCACTCTGAGCTGTAAAGTCAGCAGCGCAGTGTATAGTAACAACTACCTAGCCTGGTACCAACAGAAACCTGGAGAAGCTCCCAAACTCCTGATCTATGCTGCAAGTACCCTTGAGTCTGGGATCCCAACTCGTTTCAGTGGCAGTGGATCTGGGACTGACTTCACTCTGACCATCAGTGGAGTCCAGGCTGAAGATGCAGGAGATTACTACTGACAGAGTTTACACTACCCCTGCAGTAGATACGTGTTCACACAGTGCTACACACCCGTACAAAAACCTCCCTCAGCAGGACTGCAGGTGAACATTGTTCATTTTCTGATACTTAAATACAAGCTGAAAATAAAGTAAAGCAAACATTTTGCTTCTCTTTCAGTAAATGTATATATAAATAAATTGCATATTTAACTTCAAATTGTATTATTTCCTTTTTTTCATTTTACTCTTTTAATGATTCCACTTCATCAGCAACACATTCTATATACAAACAGAATGATGTTTATTTTTTTAAAGCAATTGAACTGTATGCATATTGAGATTGATTTATTTATGATCCACTGGACAACATATTAAAAAAGAAGTCCAGCAAACAGCAAAGCCCATTATTGCAGTGATGTGTAGTTACACTTTCTGACTCTGTGGAGTCCAGCTGGATATTTCTCATTGTGTCAATCTGATGTGTTTAAATGTATTTTCAAAACTAATATGAAATAAATGAATAACATTGAACTTTAACGTATCTTAAGATGAAAATCAAGACACAAATTACTGTTACTTACAATGAACAAACCATGTCTTCTTTTGAAATAGAATTTTACACGTTATTCTTAGTTACTGAAAAAGATATGAATGATATGAATGAGGATATTGACATACCTCAGATTATAACTTATTACAATAAAAAAAACAATGTATCTAAATTGAAATACAAATAAATAAATGGGGTATTAATAAATTCCTGACTTAATTCTTATTTTTTATTAAGGAGCAGCACATCAGTGTTATTGAAGGCAGTTTATTCTTCATTGTCTTGCCTCCTGTGTCATCCTTGTTACCCACCTGGTCTCCTTCATTCCTTATGTGTGCAGCAGCTCCCTGGCACACATGTCTCAACACTTATTGGCCAGTTCATTCTGAACAGGCAGATTTCTAATGCCCCTCCTAGAGAGCAGGAAAGCACTGAGAGGCTAAACATAAAACTACAGGAAGGATAATCTAACTGTACTGTGAGTCACCCAACCCTATCAAGTCCCACCTGTGTTCACAGCTCAGTGTCTGTGACACTTATTGAAACAGAAGTGCAGTGCTTAACACATATACAAATAGAACTAATCCACTCTTCTATTAAACTGTGAACTTAATGTTTGATTGAATCCCTCTCTGTGTTTGTATAGCCTGGAAACAGGCATCAGTGCCCTGCCAAGCTGCACACACTGCCATCATTCACACTGACCACAAGAGGGAGCCAGAGCACCACTGCTGTCCATAATGTAATAACAGTATAGTAATAAGACAATTGAAATAGGCAGCAGTTATTGTACCATGGTAAAATAAATAGTACCATATAGTACCGTGGTGTAGTGTTGCATTATACTGTAGATACCAGGATACTTCTTAGAAATAAAAAGTACAATCGTATTATCATGGTGGTACTGCATTATAGTTCCATAATAGAGCATTGTACATTGATAGTATCGGATACATTGTGTTTTTCTATCATTTGTTTTTAATTATGTATCCATGAACGTTATAGTACTGTATTTAACTTCAGGTTTTTAAGTCTAATTTATTTTCATTGAAAAATGATCTTGTTTTGAAAGCAATACTTAAAAAACGTGAACATGGATACTCCATGCTTTTTAAAAAAAAATCTCTTTTTTTTCAACAATAAGTCCCTTTTGCCATTGTATAGTAGTGTTTATTTGTTTTCACCCAGTGAACCCCTTTTTGATTTCTTGTTGTTTTGTGTAGAAACCTTTTATTTGGCCATTGTGACTATTTTGTGTTTAGGCTATTTGTTTAATTGAAGTCTTTTGTTTAACTGCAACCTTGCTATTCTGTCACAAATGCTCTTTTTTCAGGTTCAGATGGAACCCTTGTTTAGAAGAAAGGCTGATGGCAGCTCAATCTGACTGATACAAAGTAATCCATAAACTGGTATCGCCCCAGAAGGTTCAACCATGTAAGTTCGAATTTGAATCAATGCTTATAAAAATAATAATCTTCACATTATGACTACTTTATAGGTCTCCCTTTCAGTGCTAATTTCATTATCTATTACAATGCATTTTTATAACTGATGGTGTGATTTGAACTTGGGTGCTATATAATGAATGTTCTAGTATACACATATCAAATACTGGCATTATTATATTTGGAGGAAAACAGTCAGTTGATATAAATGATATGTGGTCCAGTTACCATACCAGGAACCTATTGCTGTTGTTTTTCAGCTCTGATGACTGGTGCTGAACTGAGCAACCAACAACACCAGAAAAATCGTACCTTCTTACACTGGACCATGCAAATACACAGGTACAGTGAACTTGATAAAGGATTGTCAGTATTACCATTAAAAATGTAGGAATAAAGCTTCTAAATTATTAGCGCAATTTTCTCTGAAATTCCACACAAGGAGCTGGTAGCAGTGTTTGATTTTTATAATCTTTCATAAATAATTATAACGTAGAGGGATTTCTAAATTACAAATACACAATTTATTTATTTTTTTGCAGGGGAACTAATTGGTGTGGAGTATTTGTACAATCAGTTCTCCATGACGACGGTGCCATGATTGAGAGGTTGGAGGTTGGCTCTGATCTGTCTATTGAATGGGAGGAAGATGAGGGATTTGCTGACACCGAAGGGTTTCAGGATCTAACAGTTCCAACACTAGACAGAGAACCTTCCTGCAGCTGTTTCAGTCCAATTGCTCGTATCAAGCTGCAATGTAGCCTATGAGAATCGCGAGCACAATTCAAGGGGAATTAGCTCAAATGGTAGAGTGCTCACTTAACATGTGAGAAATAGCAGAATCGATTACTTAATTCTCCAAATAATTTTAATATATGTGCGTATTTAGTCCCAACGCATTATGGAGATACATACAGTGTGACAATTCTTTGTAACAGAGACAACCGCCCTACATGTGTATTTTAAAGCACAGTCTCCTAATTTGTAATATCCCGCAGACTGAAAAACTGCAGTGCGCCCACCATCGTATGCCTTCCGAGAAGCACAAAGGAAGATTTTTTTTTTTTAACAATTGAAGAGTTTTTGTTAAATGAGAATATTTTGAAGAGTTTGTGTTAATTGAAAGTTTGAAGTTTGCTTTCATTTGTAATGTGTTTGTAATGAAATATCAATTTTTGTGTTTTTACCAATCATTGTACTGTATACTAGCTACTGTTGCATGTCCATGATTTTGCTACTTAGCTTCCCATATGGTCTAGCGGTTAGGATTCCTGGTTTTCACCCAGGCGGCCCGGGGTCAACTCTCTCGGTATGGGAACGTCTTTGTTATTGTTATTTTGTTACAGAACTGTGGTCATACACACACACACACACACACACACACACACACACACACACACACATATATATATATATATATATATATATATATTATACAAAAATATATTTACAGAATGATGCAAATGTATTTGACTCTATTCACATCCCCTCACATTTTTAAAATCCTCCACAGGTTGGATTGGATACTGTATAAATGCAGAACCAATCGTTCCAGATGAAAGAGACCATTCATTTTTAAATATATGTAATTCGATTTTTCATTTGATATTATTTGTATTGAGGCAGGGAGGCTGCAGTTGTTTCTAAGCGACAATGAATCTTGAATAACATTCTTAGGGTTCATGTCATATGACTTTGTCTCATCAAACCTGTTTCTGGTGACGTCCAGTGGATTATATTTGGAATCTTTTGTCGTTCAGTATTTTCTCAGACGACAAATTAATAGCTCAATTGGTTAGAGTGAAAGAAACTTCCTCCAGTCAGCCCGGCTAGCTCAGTTGGTCAAGCATGAGACTCTTAATCTCAAGGGCGTGGGTTCGAGCCTCACGTTGGGCGTCCTTTTTAAATACAAATTGAAGATGTTTCTTTGAGACAACGGAGCAATGTCTGATTCACATTGTATACAATATTGCAACAAAATTACTTATTGGTCATTGTCAAATAGCAATTGCTATTGTAAAAAGCATGCATCGTTTATAGCTATAACGATATTGAAATAAATAATCTTACTTTTTTGGGTTGACTTCAATCCGTATCTTTTTTTTTAGAATTGTCTTAACATCATTCATGGAGCATCAGTTGGTATGTGCGTAATAATCCCAATCGGGCCTTGATACGACCCCCTAGTGTGTG
>NW_026707377.1:0-27887 GCF_902713425.1 Acipenser ruthenus
ACATTGATACTGTATTAATAGTGCAGGATGAGCAGTTACATTGATACTGTATTAATAGTGCAGTTACATTGATACTGTATTAATAGTGCAGGATGAGCAGTTACATTGATACTGTATTAATAGTGTAGTTACATTGATACTGTATTAATAGTGCAGTTACATTGATACTGTATTAATAGTTCAGGATGAGCAGTTACATTGATACTGTATTAATAGTGCAGGATGAGCAGTTACATTGATACTGTATTAATAGTGCAGGATGAGCAGTTACATTGATACTGTATTAATAGTGCAGGATGAGCAGTTGCATTGATACTGTATTAATAGTGTAGTTACATTGACACTGTATTAATAGTGCAGTTACATTGATACTGTATTAATAGTTCAGGATGAGCAGTTACATTGATACTGTATTAATAGTGCAGGATGAGCAGTTACATTGATACTGTATTAATAGTGCAGGGTGAGCAGTTACATTGATACTGTATTAATAGTGTAGTTACATTGATACTGTATTAATAGTGCAGTTACATTGATACTGTATTAATAGTGCAGGATGAGCAGTTACATTGATACTGTATTAATAGTGCAGGGTGAGCAGTTACATTGATACTGTATTAATAGTGCAGGATGAGCAGTTACATTGATACTGTATTAATAGTGCAGGATGAGCAGTTACATTGATACTGTATTAATAGTGCAGGATGAGCAGTTACATTGATACTGTATTAATAGTGCAGGATGAGCAGTTACATTGATACTGTATTAATAGTGCAGTTACATTGATACTGTATTAATAGTGCAGGATGAGCAGTTACATTGATACTGTATTAATAGTGTAGTTACATTGATACTGTATTAATAGTGCAGTTACATTGATACTGTATTAATAGTTCAGGATGAGCAGTTACATTGATACTGTATTAATAGTGCAGGATGAGCAGTTACATTGATACTGTATTAATAGTGCAGGGTGAGCAGTTACATTGATACTGTATTAATAGTGCGGGTGAGCAGTTACATTGATACTGTATTAATAGTGCAGGGTGAGCAGTTACATTGATACTGTATTACTAGTGTGGGTGAGCAGTTACATTGATACTGTATTAATAGTGCAGTTACATTGATACTGTATTAATAGTGCAGTTACATTGATACTGTATTAATAGTGCAGTTACATTGATACTGTATTAATAGTGCAGGGTGAGCAGTTACATTGATACTGTATTAATAGTGCGGGTGAGCAGTTACATTGATACTGTATTAATAGTGCAGGGTGAGCAGTTACATTGATACTGTATTAATAGTGCAGTTACATTGATACTGTATTAATAGTGCAGTTACATTGATACTGTATTAATAGTGCAGGATGAGCAGTTACATTGATACTGTATTAATAGTGCAGGGTGAGCAGTTACATTGATACTGTATTAATAGTGCAGTTACATTGATACTGTATTAATAGTGCAGGATGAGCAGTTACATTGATACTGTATTAATAGTGTAGTTACATTGATACTGTATTAATAGTGCAGTTACATTGATACTGTATTAATAGTTCAGGATGAGCAGTTACATTGATACTGTATTAATTGTGCAGGATGAGCAGTTACATTGATACTGTATTAATAGTGCAGGGTGAGCAGTTACATTGATACTGTATTAATAGTGCGGGTGAGCAGTTACATTGATACTGTATTAATAGTGCAGGGTGAGCAGTTACATTGATACTGTATTAATAGTGCAGGATGAGCAGTTACATTGATACTGTATTAATAGTGCAGTTACATTGATACTGTATTAATAGTGCAGGGTGAGCAGTTACATTGATACTGTATTAATAGTGCAGGGTGAGCAGTTACATTGATACTGTATTAATAGTGCAGGATGAGCAGTTACATTGATACTGTATTAATAGTGTAGGATGAGCAGTTACATTGATACTGTATTAATAGTGCAGTTACATTGATACTGTATTAATAGTGCAGTTACATTGATACTGTATTAATAGTGCAGGATGAGCAGTTACATTGATACTGTATTAATAGTGCAGGATGAGCAGTTACATTGATACTGTATTAATAGTGCAGTTACATTGATACTGTATTAATAGTGCAGGGTGAGCAGTTACATTGATACTGTATTAATAGTGCAGTTACATTGATACTGTATTAATAGTGCAGGGTGAGCAGTTACATTGATACTGTATTAATAGTGTGGGTGAGCAGTTACATTGATACTGTATTAATAGTGTAGGATGAGCAGTTACATTGATACTGTATTAATAGTGCAGTTACATAGATACTGTATTAATAGTGCAGTTACATTGATACTGTATTAATAGTGCAGGATGAGCAGTTACATTGATACTGTATTAATAGTGCAGGGTGAGCAGTTACATTGATACTGTATTAATAGTGCAGTTACATTGATACTGTATTAATAGTGCAGGATGAGCAGTTACATTGATACTGTATTAATAGTGCAGGGTGAGCAGTTACATTGATACTGTATTAATAGTGCAGTTACATTGATACTGTATTAATAGTGCAGTTACATTGATACTGTATTAATAGTGCAGGATGAGCAGTTACATTGATACTGTATTAATAGTGCAGTTACATTGATACTGTATTAATAGTGCAGGGTGAGCAGTTACATTGATACTGTATTAATAGTGCAGGGTGAGCAGTTACTTTGATACTGTACCCTTTGCGGTCCATTTATTAATCGCGCGTCAGGCACGCCAGGAATAATTAATTTTCACACGCGCAGTTAATTTTATACGCGCTGTTTAAAAGTATTTTTTTTCACAGTCAAACGGGTTTAAATGGCCCTGCATATCAACAAAGCACACACTAGGCATCTCCAGCCCCTCCCCAGCCTTTTGTTTGCTATAGCGTTCAGCTGTGTAAGAAATAAATAATAATAATAATAATAGTCGTACATACCGATCGATCATCTCCAGATCACTCGTTTTATCACCAAACTCCTCAATAATGCGATCAAAGTCATTATTTTATTACTATAACATCTGAAAAAAGCTCTGCAAATGTCCATGATAGTCTCAGTGCGCTGACGCACTTAGCCAGCTTGTTTATTATGGACGCCCATTATCTGATACCTGATACCATGTATGACTATTCATGAAATACGCCTTTTTTTTTTTTTTTTTTTTTTTTTCCGACTTGTCTCGGCTCCTGTCGCTACCACTCGGCAATTGAATGGTTTTCTCGGCTTTTTCCGGAGAAAAAACGACTAAACACCCGTTTATTGCGTTGCTATAATGATGTCGGACCCAGTCCGACAAAGGACCTGTGAGGAATAATTGCAATGTCGGACCCAGTCCGACAATGGACCGCAAAGGGTTAATAGTGTGGGTGAGCAGTTACATTGATACTGTATTAATAGTGCAGGATGAGCAGTTACATTGATACTGTATTAATAGTGTGGGTGAGCAGTTACAATGATACTGTATTAATAGTGCAGGGTGAGCAGTTACATTGATACTGTATTAATAGTGCGGGTGAGCAGTTACATTGATACTGTATTAATAGTGCAGGATGAGCAGTTACATTGATACTGTATTAATAGTGCAGGATGAGCAGTTACATTGATACTGCAGCTTTGCTCTTTGAACACATTTCAATTGTAAGAATTGGAGGGCAAGTGCTGAATCGGATGCTGCACAGTTCATATGTGTTGATGCTGCAATGGAAACTGCAATCCAATTTTAAAAATATTATCCAAGCATACAGTCAAAAATCCAGTTTTGTAAAGAGTCAGACAGGCATTAATTTTGAAATTGAAAAGTCATACAGCTTTCATTTATACAGTGGCCTTCATGGTATGGGGCTAAATCCATGTTGTGGAAGATATGAAATTTACACAGGCTTATCTACAGACAAACAAACACTGAACGATGAGGGAGGAGGGGACCAAACAAACACTGAACGATGAGGGAGGAGGAGAGGACCAAACAAACACTGAACGATGACGGAGGAGGGCACTAAACAAACACTGAACGATGAGGGAGGAGGGGACCAAACAAACACTGAACGATGAGGGAGGAGGAGAGGACCAAACAAACACTGAACGATGAGGGAGGAGGGGACCAAACAAACACTGAACGATGAGGGAGGAGGGGACTAAACAAACACTGAACGATGAGGGAGGAGGGGACCAAACAAACACTGAACGATGAGGGAGGAGGAGAGGACCAAACAAACACTGAACGATGAGGGAGGAGGGGACCAAACAAACACTGAACGATGAGGGAGGAGGGGACTAAACAAACACTGAACGATGAGGGAGGAGGGGACCAAACAAACACTGAACGATGAGGGAGGAGGGGACCAAACAAACACTGAACGATGAGGGAGGAGGGGACCAAACAAACACTGAACGATGAGGGAGGAGGGGACCAAACAAACACTGAACGATGAGGGAGGAGGGGACCAAACAAACACTGAACGATGAGGGAGGAGGGGACCAAACAAACACTGAACGATGAGGAGGAGGGGACCAAACAAACACTGAACGATGAGGGAGGAGAAAAATTGTTAGAAACTAGAAAGTGTATTTAGTTCTACCTAAATATATGAGAAATTTAATATTTATATCTTTAGAGTTGTGCATATCTAGAGAACATCTTTCCTGTTGTGTTGAAGCTCACTGAAGACCTTCTTTAGCACAGCAAGTTATTGATCGTATCATAATCTCTCGGCAGATGGAGGCTGTTTTTCTGTCTGTCTGTCACACTGGTCCCTAAAAAGGTCCTTCTTTATCACAGATCAAGAGGATCAGAATCTGGGGGCTTGTGGAGGCTCCCTGTTTATCTGTCTCCATCAAAGTGTTTGCATGCACTGTCTCTGAGGAGCACTGATTCACTGTGATGAAACTGGACATGATGGAGCACATGCTAAAGAGTATCAGGCTGTGTCAGTATATGAAGCCATCTGTCCCTCTGTTTGCTTGTGCACACAGTGGATAAGGGTGTGGTGATTCAAGAGTATCAGACTGTGTCAGTATATGAAGCCATCTGTCCCTCTGTTTGCTTGTGCACACAGTGGATAAGGATGTGGTGATTCAAGAGTATCAGACTGTGTCAGTATATGAAGGCATCTGTCCCTTGATTGGCTAGCAGCACATGCGTGTGTAAATATTTCAGTACAAGCCTACATTCTGGTCTGGTCAGTGCTTGTATACAGTTTGGATGTTTTATAAGTGTAAGTGAAGCTGAGTGTTTCAGCCACCCAGGAAGGGTTTTGTGTTGAGAAATACAGTAAGGCAGTGTTGTGTGTTATTACCTTCTTATTTTCTCAACAGTATGAATCACAGTGAACAGGAATCGGCAGATATCTCAACAGTAAAAAGCCATGCCTGTTGCACACTGTGGAGGTTAACATTGAAGGAAACTGTGTGAATAATACACCAAGGGCCCTATTTAACAAATATGTGCGCAGCCACTATCGCTTGGACAAAAATGACCATACTAACGAACCACCGTGAAAGCACATGAAATGTGATTCAGCAGTCAGGTCTCATGCGTGGGCTAACGCACATCAAATAGCGAATCATGCACCCAGCCAATCAAAGCACAGTGGGGGAGTAAAGTTACAACCAATAAGGATTCAACATTCCCTTTAAGAGCACCTGTGCACCTGCGATGGCGAATGAAGGGCATTTTCAAACCAAAAAAAAGAAGGAAGCAGACATAGGGCAAAAAAATTTAAAATATCTAGCAGCCCAAGTGAGAAGGATGACCAAGCCCCTTAAGCAAGGCTACAGGCTGGACTGGGAGAGTGAATACTGAAGAAATAAAAAAATAATCTATAAGCACAATTAAGTTACATAAATATTTTTCTGTTTCACTTGCTGAGTGAGTGAGCAAGCGACAGAAGGAGGGGGAGGGCGTGAAAAATTTAGAATCCGGAGTTTTGCTTAAGTTAGGCATGTATAGCTCACCTTCGAACCGTAAGCAACGTCACTTTATTACACCGTGTAACATTTTTTTTTTTTTTTGTTCCTGGGTAGTAAGTGTTATTTCCTAATTGCTTATGCCTCAAAAGTATAGAAAATGGCTATTATTCCCCACAAACTTTGCTTTTGTGACCAGGACAGTGATATTTTGAAATTTACCTATTTTCCAGAACATTCCAGATAGATTCAGTGCTGAGTAAACTTGGAGTAACTTCTAGAACTTTCCAGTAATATAAATAATAGTATAAATACAGGGGCCTTAAGCCCACCAGTTCAGTTTAGTTCAAGCTGCCTAAGTGGATACATATCTGCATTTTTCTGAGATGGCATCAAGAGGCTGCAATGGTGGCATTCCTGATGGGTCTCCAAGGCGGTTTTACCAAGTTTCCTGCTATCTTTGCCTTTGGGACAGCAGGGACACCAAGGCGCACTACCACAGGCGGGACTGGCCACAGCGGACCGAGTTCTCTGTGGGGAGGAACAACGTCAAGTGGGAGCCACTGGTGGACCCCCGGAAGGTGCTGATGCCACCACTGCACATCAAATTGGGCCTCATGAAACAATTTGTCAGAGCTCTAGATAAGGAGTCGGCAGCCTTCAAGTACCTCAAAGACTTCTTCCCTAAGCTGTCTGAGGCAAAGATCAAAGCCGGTGTCTTCGTCGGACCACAGATAAAGAAGATCCTGGAGTGCAATGAATTCCCCAAGAAGCTCACTAGTAAGGAGAAAGCAGCTTGGAACAGCTTTGTCGCAGTGGTTCGGGGCTTCCTGGGCAATCACAAGGCCGAAAACTATGTGGAGCTGGTTGAGATTCTGGTGAAGAACTACGGCACAATGGGCTGTAGGATGTCCCTCAAAGTCCATATTCTTGATGCTCATCTTGATAAATTCAAGGAGAACATGGGAGCATACTTGGAGGAGCAAGGCGAGCGCTTCCACCAGGATACACTGGACTTTGAATGCGGACAGTATAACGAGAACATGATGGGAGACTACATTTGGGGGCTGAAAGTGATTTACAGTATAATTGTAAATCTCGAAAAACTACTCACTTCTAAATCTTTTGTAGTCATTTTTGTATTACTTTAGTATAAATGCATGTTAATTTGGATTCATATGTTGTTTTTTTCTGACTTTATGTGAACGAAAAGACACAAATTCGCCCATTTTCTCATTGGAAATAGGTAAATTTCAAAATATCACTGTCCTGGTCACAAAAGCAAAGTTTGTGTGGAATAATAGCCATTTTCTATACTTTTGAGGCATAAGCAATTAGGAAATAACACTTACTACCCAGGAACAAAAATTGTGTTACATAGTGTTATCAATGCTTTCCTGTTAAACAATATACTGACACAACAATACAACAATAACTCATTTTATTTTTTTGGTCTGCATGCGTAGTTATGTGAACCCCTGTCTATAAGGCTTTGTCTGACCTGCCTGGCACTTGCAGCATCTGCAGCCTCCACCGCTGGGGCTTCAAGCTCAGCATCTGCAGCCTCCACCACTGGGGCTTCAAGTTCAGCATCTGCTTCCCTCAAGCTCTGTAATCTTTCCTCTGTAAGTTCAACAACCATTAAGGAGAGATATGTTATGTAAAACACAACAAGCCGGGATGATATTACTAACCTTCTGAGGAGTGTGCTGTAGTGTTACCCCAGAGACATCCAGACAGCGGAATCACATTGGTATATAAATGCAGCTGCCACCTGTGAATTAGCAAGGATGGTTTGCATACACATTTGTGATGTAGTTGTTGGCATCACACACTACTTAGGTCAGAATAGGTCCCCTTATGATTTATGTAGATCGTGTCTATTCTGTGTTGGTGCGTGTAGCTGCACATGAGTGCAATCGATGGCTCCCAGGACACCAGGAAACCCATACCCCCCAAGAAAACCCTGCTTTGTATTGTGTTGCAGCTCGTGAGAGACAGGGAAATGGATGAATTCTCCTGCCCGCTTTACTAAAACTGCAAGTACATCTATAGTCTAATATGACTTCTAAATATTTGGGGATGTCTCCTCCTCTTCCTCCTCCTCCTCTTCTTCTTCTGACCACGTAGGGATCCAGTGTTTCTTTTATTCTCTCTTTTTCTCTCTTTTCTTTACCTGCTCCCCCGGTAGTTTCAGTGGTATTTATACTCGACCCATGTATTGTGCACACAGTTTAGACCTGGTTTTCACATGTCAATTGAAACACAAATGCTGGTACTGCTGATAGTTTGCTAAATCGCTACATTTGTATGTAAATGAGGACACGCCCCTAAAGTTGAGCCCATGTCCAGCGCTAACGCTGACTGGCCGGGTGGGCACTAAATCACGGTTGCTAAATTGGTAATAAAACGGTTTGCCCACACGTGCGCCTGATTCTGGTGCGCTAACTGTCTGCAAAAGTGTTTTGTGATTGCCTTAGAGGTTTGAGAACGTTGCTAAATAGGGACCCCAATGTTTAATTTGTAAACTATTATGTTTTTATTATATACTGTTATTTCAGTGGCTTCAGAGTTGGTACGGCGTCAGTGAATTGAAGAGAAAAAAACTGCGAATCTGGTGACCATAAATTACATGAACAGTGCGAGAAACTAAAGCTCTGATAAACATTTGGCCAGACACCAAAATCCAAGCCAAACCGGACAAAACTCACAAAAATGGTCAAATATATTCAGTCTTTTCTCAAATTACTTTGTTCAATGCCTACAGTAGGAGAACAGAGCAGAATTATGTACCTGAATACTGCACTCTCTCCTACTACAGGCATTCAACACATGTATTCATTAAATTAGCGAAGAGCTCCCCACGTTCCCCAGCTTCCCTCCACAGCAATATGTAAGAATCTGAAACATGCTGTTAAAAACTGGAGCAATACTTCAACAGCTGCCATCTTTCAAGATACCCTGCAGGATATTGTAAACATCCGGTTCACAGACCATATAAACTAACAGAGTGCACTTGCAAACTGCATTGTGAACACTGTGTGTTCCACCCTGTACAGTTCACTGAAGATGCCTACAGTCCCTCAGGACTCACAGTCTCTACTCAGTGAATTATGAACACCCTGTACAGTTCACTGAAGATGCCTACAGTCCCTCAGGACTCAGTCTCTACTCAGTGAATTATGAACACCCTGTACAGTTCACTGAAGATGGCACTCACTGTAACTGGGGTGTGAGTTGAAAGGCCTGAACTGTCCCAAATTTGCCTCAGACGTGTTTTACAGTATTTTGACATTCAAAAGCCAATGGCTTTATTTTATATAAAAACACAACATATTATTATTATTTATTTCTTAGCAGACGCCCTTACCCAGGGCGACTTACAATTGTTACAAGATATCACATTATACATTATTTCACATTATACAGATATCACATTATTTTTACATACAATTACCCATTTATACAGTTGGGTTTTTACTGGAGCAATCTAGGTAAAGTACCTTGCTCAAGGGTACAGCAGCAGTGTCCCCCACTGGGGATTAAACCCACAACCCTCCGGTCAAGAGTCCAGAGCCCTAACCACTACTCCACACTGCTGCCACTGCTCCACACATATATTATTATTACTGTTATTGTTGTTATCAGCAGTAGTAGTCGTGTGCAATAGCCTACAATTCATCTGTTTATATAATGATTTGAATCGTGATGGATACAGCTCCTATATTTAAAATACTATCTAAGCAAACCGCAATCGAGATATGAGGCGCGCATCAACGTGTGGCTTTATTTTATACAAAATTATTATTATTATTATTATTATTATTATTATTATTATAATTATATAAGTTAATACATAGTATGAAGGGTGTCTCTATTGTATAAGAGATGTCATTTCGCGCAGTTTGGGTGAGAAGACCGTGAAGCATCCGATTTCATTTGTGTCCGACAGTGCTTAAGCCGACCTCGTTTTGGGGTGAGTTGACTGTGAACCCCCTGAACCTCCCCACAGGCCAGTCATTATCTGCCAGTTAAGAACCTCCACCTCTGTCATTAACACTTAATTAGATTCATGGCTGTGGGGCCGGTACCACATCACACTCTCAGTTCAATCAACGCTGAGAGTGATATTGCAGCCTAATTCTCCATGCAAACAAATACATTGCCAATAAGCCATTTTTCCACCATTTTTTCCCAGGGTAGTATTCCCCAATACAAACCCTTATTCTCCTTACCTGATGGAGGATAATGTATTGGACATAACTGGAGCTCAATAGCAAGACATTTTGAGACATCCAGCTTCTGATTTCAGAAACACACTCTAGTAAGGTTGAAATAGCAGCGGTGTCACCAGGTTCCATAGACACACACAGCAGTGTGTCCTCAGCATAACAGTGAAGATGTGAAGAGTCACACTGTGTTTACCAGTGATCTCACCAGTGGAAGCATATATAAATACAATACTGGCTGGTTCAGTGTGTAATAGAATGCTGGCTGGTTCAGTGTGTAATAGAATGCTGGCTGGTTCAGTGTGTATTACCAGGGAGTAATACCATCGAGAGGTTCTGGGGACAGTGGAGCTCGAGAGCGGAACTCGAGATGCTATTACCTTTGCTAATACAGTGGATCTGCTACTACCTTGTCAAGAACATTGCTACAATCCAGAAATCTGTTGAGTGGATCGACTACTACCTTCTCCCAAGAACATTAGCTAAGAATAGCAGGTTAGAAAAGGGTCTACAATTACAATCCAAGTTGGATTTTTTGAGTAAAGGCTTAACCAAAGCAGTTTTGAAGGCAGCTGAACATTCAAATAAGAGCCATCCTGATGAATGTGATCCCTGATATTAATAATCTGTTAGTGTCACACAGCTTTAACTAAGAGATATTTTTCATTGTTGTTTTTCAGGGAAATGAAGATGAGATTCCTGGGGAGGACCTGTCTTATTGTCTTGAGTTTGCTTCCAGCTGTTTCTACACAAGGTGAGAGAGACTGTAGAAATGAAACTGATCCACTGAGATGCTCCCTCTTATTTCCAGGGCCCTGTATATAGCTGCCTGCATCGATGTATGAGCTCACAGAACTTAGCTAATAGCTCTCAACTATTTATAATATTCTAATATTTCTACTGTTTTGAGAAATAGCCTATTTGTTTGCAATTGTTTTACCTCGTCTTTTCTTTCTCAGGTGGATGGCGTGTCGTTGGCTCTGATCAGCCTGTCATTGCTGAGCCTGGTGATGATGTCATCCTGCCATGTCACATTTCACCCAGACTCAGTGCTGTGGACATGGAAGTGAGGTGGTACAGGGATGCATTTGAAAAACCAGTCCATTTATATAGTTTCAAAATGAATATTCTGGGAACACAGGACAGTAAATACCGGGGCCGCACTGCTCTCTCTCCCTCTGCACTGCAGACAGGCAATCTCTCTCTGCATCTGAGAAACCTCCAACCCTCTGATAGAGGCGTCTATACCTGCTTAGCTGATGACGGAAGTCGGTATGAAGGACAGACTGAAGTGATAGTCGCAGGTCAGTAATGTTTGATACACAAGTTGAACCCACTACTAATGTATTACCAGCTTTTGTCTCTTCATTACAAAACCCACCCCGACTGTAATATAAATAATCTGGACTTTCAGTATGCAGAAAAAGTGATGTCCATGACATCTACCAACAGTCTGTACAGAACAGTATAGAATACGAATTACCAAGTTACAAAGATGTTAGTGTGACATGCTGTCGGGGATCTGAACAGAAACACAGACTCTCCCTACACCCTCACAATCTGATATTCTCAATAACCTTTACTTAATAATGTAAATACAGTTGTCCCGTGTTATACCGCCCCCTTTATAACATCATCCTCGCATACCACAAATGTCACCATTAAATGGCCTATTAAAACAACTAAGTTATGCAGTTAACCTTTAGCTCGCTTTCCTAATTCATTGTTAACTGAACGTTCATACCAATGTCATCAACACTGCCGCTCCCAAAGCAAAACAGAAAGTACAACATGGCGAGTCGACCCTACATTTAACACCAGAGCAAAAGAAACAAATCTGCATGTCTGCGTCTGAAAATAAGAAAGCAAGTCAGCAAGACATCGCAAATGTTTTCTCACCTAAGTGAGGCACATACTGTTAATCGAAGGACAATTAGAGACATTGTAATGGATAAAAACAAATGGCTTACCTCGATGGAACGGGTCGATTTGTTTAACCTGATAAAGGCTGGACGCAGTCTAAAATGAGTGACTTTTATAAACCACAGTAAATGTTAAAAAAAAAAAGTACAGGAAGAGGTTTGTTTGTTTACGTCCAAGTTTTGCACAAATGAAGGCTGACTTGAACTAAAGCATCGGTTTAGGAAACAGCAGAATTTTTTTACTTTTCATTTTAAAAAAGTGTTTGCCTGCACATATTCAATCTTTTTTTACATATTCAATCTTTTTTTTTTTACATATTCATTTTTTTTTTACATATTCATTTTTTTTTTACATATTCTTTTTTTTTTTACATATTCAATGTTTTTTTTACATATTCAATGTTTTTTTAACTGCTTAAAAAAGAATGCTGCTGAGCGTAAATTGCTTTGTGAAATAGATGGCATTGTTCAATAGGGGATAGTATTCAGCAGGGTTACAGTCGTGCCACAAACACTGAAGTTCAAATGACCAGTACAGTAAAAAAAAAACAAAAAAATCTAAGACTTTTTGGACTGCATATGGACTACTAATTGCTAGACGGCCTATACTATATATGATTAGGAAGAACATGACTCATCGGAAAAGACTCAGCTAACATGTTGTTTGGGTGATTTGACACTTTATTTTTCTTTTAAGTATAAACTGTTCCTCAAAAGTAACTGTGTATGTTTCATACAGATGGGAAAAGATGATAAAACACCACTTACAACGTAGACCTACTGTTGTGTTAAGAACTAGTATTGTAGTTTTAAAAAATATTAATGTTTTATTAAAACGGCCTGGAGATATTGTAATTGTATAACTAAAAAAATAAAACATTTGAATTTTTGTTGCTGACCCTCACTATAACGCCACCCTCACTTATGCCCGTTTCTGCCCATGGCCCTTACCTGGCGGTATAAAGAGGGCTGACTGTACCAAGTTTTATGCCAGTCGATTGAGCAGTTCTCTGGATATATAGAGCAATCTGTGAAGTGTGACGTGCATACAGTACATACGACCGCCTCCCCTAGAGCCCCTTCACAGGGCATAATATAATACAGGGGAGCTGGGATCCTCACAGGACTGGATATGTCAGCACTGACACAGTAACTCATAATATAATACAGGGGAGCTGGGATCCTCACAGGACTGGATATGTCAGCACTGACACAGTAACTCATAATATAATACAGGGGAGCTGGGATACTCACAGGACTGGACATGTCAGGACTGACACAGTAGTTCAGTCTATAATAAAGACATATCACACAAGGAGAGCAGACCTGGCTGGTGTGTCTATCTGTGTGTGTCTCACTGTCTCTATTCCCTGACAGCTCTGGGGACCCAGCCCTCAATCTCTATGGACTGTACACAAGGAGAGCAGACCCGGCTGGTGTGCAGATCAGAGGGGTGGGACCCTGAACCTGAAGTGATCTGGAGAGACAGGGATGGAAACAATGTGACATCACTGTCCAACACAACAGTGCAGAGGGACAGTCAGGGGCTCCGCAGTGTCAGCAGCTACATCAAAATCAAACAGCAGTCCAACGTGTTCTCCTGTCTGGTTAGAAGTAAAACACCAAAACCAGACTGGGAATCCAAACTTCACATATCCAGTGAGTATCACATGTTTGTGGATTGAGCCTGACTGACAATGACCATAGATTACAGTCACCATGATGGAGCATCAATATCTGAATCAAACACATGAACTAGTGGACCAGTCAATATCTGAATCAAACACATGAACTAGTGGACCAGTCAATACCTGAATCAAACACATTTGGGGGTGGTGTTGTGCAGTCCTCTATTTTTAATGTCTGCGGTGTTTGGGGGGGTGTGGTTCAGTGTTGAGAGGGGTGTGTAGAATGCTCACTATGAGGGGTGTGGCTCAGTGTTGGGAGGGGTGTGTGGAATGCTCACTATGAGTGTGTGGTCAGTGTTGGGAGGGGTGTGTGGAATGCTCACTATGAGGGTGTGGTCAGTGTTGGGAGGGGTGTGTGGAATGCTCACTATGAGGGTGTGGTCAGTGTTGGGAGGGGTGTGTGGAATGCTCACTATGAGGGTGTGTGGAATGCTCACTATGAGGGGTGTGGCTCAGTGTTGGGAGGGGTGTGTGGAATGCTCACTCTGAGGGGTGTGGCTCAGTGTTGGGAGGGGTGTGTGTGTTCCAGTGTGTTGAGCTGCTGTGTTGTATTCCAGGTGATTTTTTCCCAGGAGTCTCTGGATGGATGGTGGCTTTCTTCTTGACTTTAGCTCTCAGTATTGGAGCCATTCCTCTGCTGGTGATCCAATGGAGAAGAATGGATGGTATGAACTTTATCATTATCATGTGGCATTTCATATAGCTCTGTGCATTTTAAACATGTCAAACAGGTTTACAATAATATGGACTGTTCTGTTTTTCTTCTAGCCATGGAGAGAAAGCTTGAGCCTATGGGTAAGTAAAGCACTTAATGAAGAGATGCTGAAAACCCATTCCAGGTTTCTGCAGCAGTATCTTAAACTACCACACCCATAAATAAAGACATCCTTGTGACCGGAAATCCAGCTCATTAGAAATGATTGTAAATAATAAGTACATAATAATAAATATAATTGTTTTTATACATTGCAATTGTTATTTTATTGTTTCCAGGACCCTCTTGTAAACGAGACCCGATTAAATAAATTAATAAATTAAATCTCCTGGTTAAATAAATTAATCTATTCAAATTTAAATTTTAAAAAAGTTGGTGTGGGGGTTTGGACACAAAGGTTTAGGAATATAAATATTTCCTTATGGAGGGATGTTGAAAATTGTAACAGTTTTAGTTTGTATGTTTCATATACTTCTCAGATAGCAGATTCATTTTCACATGGACATCCTGTTCATTTAACTGGTTGTGTTTTTCATACTGCAATTTAATCTGTACTGGAGCTGAAATAACCACACACTGTTCTGTCTGATTCAATTTAATCTGTGCTGGAGCTGAAATAACCACACACTGTTCTGTCTGATTCATTTTAATCTGTACTGGAGCTGAAATAACCACACACTGTTCTGTCTGATTCAATTTAATCTGTACTGGAGCTGAAATAACCACACACTGTTCTGTCTGATTCATTTTATTCTGTACTGGAGCTGAAATAACCACACACTGTTCTGTCTGATTCATTTTAATCCATACTGGAGATGAAATAACCACACACTGTTCTGTCTGATTCATTTTAATCTGTACTGGAGCTGAAATAACCACACACTTTTGTCTGATTCATTTTTTTAGCTGCTCAGCGCCTTGGTGAGGAACTTGGTAAGAACTGTTTTCATAACTTTATTTGTAGAATTACTGTAAATGTATCTGTCTATCTACCTATCTATCTAATCATACTGTCTGTCTGTCGCTGTGTCTGTCGGGAGTGCTTGCAGTGCGTGTGCAGAGTGCGGAGCTCAGAGTGAGTGAGGGGTTCTCTGTGTGCAGAGTGCGGAGCTCAGAGTGAGGGGTTCTCCTCTGCTTTTATTTTCTTCTTTTTCACTTTTCATCCTTTGTTTCTTATGTCATAGTTTTGTAAAAAGAAACAGATTAATTGTTGGGTCTTTTATAAATTAATGGCCGTGATGGCCAAAGTCGGGGGTGGGGTGGTGGGGGTCCCTAGACCTGAATGGAGAGCGAAATGTAGCTTTCAGGTTTCGGGTGGATGGTAGCGAATACATCGTTTTTGCTTCTTCTGAAACAATGAAATGTTTTAAATGTGGCCGTAAAGAGCATATTGTGAAGAACTGCAAGAGGACTGTAGGAGAAACTGAAAGCGAGAGGGAAGAAGCCCCTGGGGAGACAGGGTGATGGACTCTCAGATCACAGCGCTGTAGATGGGAGAGCGGAGCGAGAGACTGAAGAGCTCCAACCTGGTTTGGTTGAGTCTGGTGTGGTCAGAGTTGTCAACAAGTCTCAAGTCAGCGCAGTATTCTTGTCTAGTGTAAAATCTCATATAAAATGAACTTGCTAGCTGTGTACAAAGCTTTAAAAGGATTGAGAGACAAGAGCTTCATTCATTTAAATGTACATCATTAGCTGTTTTATTAAATCAAGTTCTTTGTAAAGCTTTATAGAGGACCGTTTCCAAATTGAGCTCTTTAAGGTAAGGCTTGATTTTTCTTTTTAGCTTTGCTGGAACACAGTGTATTTCGCTGAAGTCAGTATTGAAAACAAAAACATCTGCTCTGGGTCAAATACCATTGAATTAAAATAGCAAAATTAATAATAATAATAATAATAATAATAATAATAATAATAATAATAATAATAAAATACATCAGAATGATGTATTAATTTAGATGGTGGGGCCAAACAGTTATTTTATGTAACTTCTTACATCAGTGCAGTGAGTATAATGCCTGTAGGAGTGTAGGCACTTTGGTCTATGATTCAAAGCAAACTATTACATTTCAAAAAAATCAAGTTAGACAACATTGTTGCACTTAATCTGGATCTATGAGGGCGCATTATAATGCCTCCATGGCTGAATACTCGTTCGACAGGGGCACTTGTCGCAGGAATGGCTAATACTTTCACTGCCACTTGGAACAGCCGGGGGAAATCTCTTTGGTGCAGAAACCATAACTGTAAACATGCATGTGCTTCATCTGTACCATCATCAGCACAAAGCTGAAGATATTTTCCTAGTTCTGCTCAGATAGATGTTTTCCCATCACTTTTGTTTCCCTTTCGCTGCCGCTACCCTGCAAACAGTCGTGGCGCCTTATGTGCTGGCTCTTCATCCTCCTCACTGCTGTTGCTGCTCTTCTCCAGTGTCAGCTTCATCCCCTCAAACTCAGCAATAAGCTGATCTAAAACAAATTTGGAGGAAAAGAAAGCAAAAGTACACAAAGTGATTCAAAATTAGGGCTGGCAATGATGCATTCCACATTTGTTCTCACTATTTTTGTTACCCAATCTTTCCTAATTATAATTATTTTATAAATTTGTTTTACAAAAATGGGCAAAATCAATTCTAAAACCATCAGGACCACGACTCATTGCTCAGTCTGCCACGGCTACTTCTGACTACTGAGTTGATTTTGATTATGCCTAACACTGGCCACAGGTGGAACTTACATTAAATCAATCTTTGTTTCTAACACCCCTGACAGCTTAAAAACTTTAAGTGGTTTTATTTTAATAAACGGGAGGGCATTAAATCTGGTAACAATAGCAATACCTTTCACACGTTTCTTCACTTCCACCTTGATATCATCTGGTGCCAGGGCATCGTGTTCGAGCCAGAGTAGGCAAAAAGCTGGATCTAGGAGTGCTGCTACAATGTAGACAAAGTCTCCGAAGGGAAGACCATCAACATCGTCTGAACATTCTTCCATCTGAACGTTGACAAATACCCCCTTAAACCTCTTCTTTAGAGACTCTTCGAGTATCTTTACCAGGCCACTCCAGTAGTGAACCTGCAAATGCATACTGTGAAGGTGGTGGTTCAATGACAGTATGCATGGCACCACAGCACTGATTGTGACAACTTTCTGTCCCTGAGTTAGGTCTGTTGCATCAAGGAATGGTTCCAGAATGTCAACCAGTTCTTTCAATTGGCTCCATTCCCGTGGGGTGAACACCAACTCCTTATGTCCTTGGTCCTCAGCAAGGTTACAAAGGCCTTGATGTTCTGAGCTTGTGACTGCCTTCACAAGACGAAGGGTGGAATTCCAGTGGGTCACCACTGCTGCAGATATACTTCGATTAGGTCCAAATTTATTTTCGAATGCTTCTTTGAACACGCAGCTTGTATGCAACAGTGTGCAAAGTATTGATACTTTTGACATGGTGGCATTTATGACCCTTGTTTCCTTCAGTCCATCCCCAATAACAAGCTGCAGGGTATGTGCAAAGCACTGCAAGCGTCTTTTGTGACAGTTGCTCTGCAGTGACATGTTCATGTCCATTGCCTCATCGTCGTCAAGTTCCTCCCATATTTCGGCATCATCCAGGTCTTCACTTGGAGAGATATTGTTGTTGCTCTCGGTACTGCTAGGAAAGCACACGGTAAATGCCTTCCTCATATTTGCTAGTTATCACTGATGATGTAATCTATCTTGTTTTTGATGATGTAATTATCACACATTGACTCAAAGTTTTCACTTATTCGTTCACCAGTGTGTGATCCTGTAAAACGATCACAACTCAGGAGGACAGACTTGAGGCTTAGCGAGTGTCTGCTGATGTCCATGATGTGTGCAGTGATACCAAGAAACCCCCTCATCTTTCTGTCTGTCCAGATATCAACAGTCACTGAGATGCTGTCAGCTTTTTCAAGAAGGGATCTGATGGTCTGTTGCGTTTCTGCTGCCATGTGTGATATTTTTCCTGTTATATTACCTCGGCTTGGCATTGAAAATTTACTGTCTGCAATGGATAGAAAGTGGCAAAAACTAGGGTTTTCCACAATGAACAGGGGAAGATTACAGTCTACGATCAAGTCTGTAATAATTGCTTCAGTAATCGCACGCTGACGCGGATGTCCTGTATTGTAAACCTGGATGGGACTTGCCAGAAATGAAGAGATTGTCCTTTGTCCATCATCTGGTTCTCTTAGTGTGGTCTTTGGTTTATTGTATTCTGCAAACCTATTAGAGAAGTAAAGAGAAATAAAATATAATTTAAATTTTTTTACAATAAGATAATAGTTTATTTTTTACATTATTATTGTAATGTTACCTAATAATTTTACATTTACAAAATCTAATTCTATGAATCTGTGGCTTTGCAGAAGCAGAACAGTTTCTCTGAGAAGACTGTCCAGGTGCTGTCCTGGTGCTGTGCTCTGACTGAGTTTTGACCATCTTGACACAAACCTGAACTCTTAACATGTGTAGATCTAGCCTCTATTAGTATGGTCTATGGACCTCTATACCTGTCTTGTACAAAAATAGATGAAGAACGGCTTATTCCAGAAATATGCGTTACTTACAACAGCACTGAATAAAGATGTGCTTAATGGGTATTTCATTTCATTAGTGAAATAAATTTCTAGGGTATGGCGTTTCTCACAGAAATAAAAGCCTCAGAAGTCGGGCCAGTCAGTGAGGGCTGTATTCAGTACAGTTGTGCAAAACAAAACATCCTGATATTTGAAAGAAAAAAAATCCTATAATAATTACGCACTCTTTATAGGGATTGATGTTTAAACCTTAGGACAGTTGTGCCTATGTGTTTAGTATTGCCTGGATGATCGAGTGAGAGACTACATCAGACTGGGGAAGAAAAGAGAGGAAAAGCAGCGAGTTGTGTAGTTAAAGTGTACTGTACACGATGCCTTCACTTATAAACCTTACAATTGTAAAATATGCAATGATACAAAACAAAAACAATAGACTACATATTGCGAAATAATGCAATATTATCTCGCAATTATGCAATAACTATTGGGAAATAACACAATAATTGTGAAATAGAAAAAATGATTGTAAAATCATGCAACGTTATCTCGTAATATCACAATACATTATTTTTTTGTGGCGCCAATACGTTTCCGTAAAATGCCACATGACCTTTAAAATGCTATAAGAATAACTAGCATCAGACACATACTATGCGTGGTACAGATTAAAATACATGTGTTAAAAAAACGCTTTTCCCAAAATATCAAGTTTGAGCATTTCTATAAATGTTGTAATCAAGACTGGAATAGCCAAAGCACAATACAATAACACTGAAAGAACCTGGAAAAAATGAAACAGATTGGATCAGATACAGGGGGTTTTACTGACACTTTTATTAACATTAAATAAATAAATAAAATAAAATAAAAAATAAAATATTTTCGCCTATTTTTTAAAGTGATTTTATTTATGGTATACTATTGTATAACCCCCCCCCCCCCCCCGAATATTGTCTTCATTATGGTCAATTTTATTATTTTAATTGAATTTAGTAATTATCTAAATTTTTTGTAATGCCAGGACAGGTGTAGACTACTTCTAGAAAGAGTTGTATCGATTTAAAGTTTGTGCCGTGAATGTCATGTTCTTTTATACACATAAATAAGCGGCCTGCTTGGGGGTCCTAACTGTGTGGTCCAGTGGTTAAAGAACAGGGCTTGTAACCAGGAGGTCCCCGGTTCAAATCCCACCGCAGCCACTGACTCATTGTGTGACCCTGAGCAAGTCACTTCACCTCCTTGTGCTCCGTCTTTCGGGTGAGATGTAGTTGTAAGTGACTCTGCAGCTGATGCATAGTTCACACACCCTAGTCTCTGAAAGTCGCTTTGGATAAAGGTGTCTGCTAAATAAACACAATAATATTCCACCTATGGTAGAGGCTCATGGTTAGAATGCAGCCCAATGTAAAAGACAATGGCATTGCAGCATAATTTTGGACATTTTTAACATTAAAATTTGGGTTCATTATAGTAAGTAAATCAAAAGGACACAACGTTGCCATCGTGAAAGGATTTGAAACATTACACGCACATACGTTTGGTGGTGTGATGATAGCAGAGCAGTAGCAGCCGCGCAGGCGTGTACGGAAGAACGGGTAAGGACAGGTTACTAAATGCATTGTGGGAGTTGTATTTCTAACAGGAGGGCAGATGTTTCGGGTTCGATTCAAGTCTCGCAGCACGATGATTATTTACGTATGCAGTACATGCATGATGCATAACATTGTCATCAAGTCATGAAGCTCAAGTCGCAAGCAAGTCACAAGTCCCAAACATCAAGTCCCAAGTCAAGTCCAATCATTCAAATCCAAGTTAAGTCGCTATTCGAAAAAACGTGGCAACTCCACTGCGACTCGAGTCCAAGTCACCGACTCGAGTCGCCAACTCTGGGTGTGGTAGAAGGTGAAAGTGAGTTGCAGGAACCGTCCTAAATAGACAGGAGGACGGGAGAAGCTGTGATTGTGACCGGGGCTGGAGAGATACCTGAAGTGGGGTTGTCAGGTGAGGGACAGGGTAGTGAGGGGAGAGAACAGATTGTTTCTGAGGCTGGGGTCATTCGGGGTGATGAATCAGAGAGTGAGCTGTCTGTGAGAATGGACTGCGCTCAAACACACAGCACAGAGGTCAGTGTTGGCAATTTTAGCAAAGACAGGGGCAGTGATACTGACTCCTCATTTGGCTCTGATCTGTCGGCCAGTCAGCAAGCATTCGGGCATTTTAAAGCTCTGTTAAAGGGAAAAGAAGGATTCAAGTTATTGAGCACTGCCCTGATTTAAAATTGTTCTTAAATTCTGCACAGCAAGTTAGACGCAATGCAGCTGTATTGGGCATGGAGCAAAGAGAAAAAGATCAATTAAAAAATTTAATAAGCAAAGTTCGTGCCTCTCTAAACAGGAATGATGTATAAGTCTACACAAGCATCTTTTCTTTTGTATGTTTTTACTATTGTTTGTACTTTCCAGTGCATCTCTTTTTTCAACCCTACAATGCAAACTGTAGAGGGTAGAAAGTTAATATTTGTTAATATTTATGCACCAAACGATGGGAGAGAGGGTGCTGTTTTTTCAGACTCTCAATGGAGTTATAGCCCAGAGTCAGACTGAAGAAGTGGTTTTATTAGCTGGTAATTTTAATTGTACAGTTGACGACAAGATAGGCAGAAATAGCCCAGAGCCTCACCCCAGGTCAGTTCAGGAGCTGGTTAGTGTTTTAACAGCGCATGATATGGAGGACGTGTGGAGAGAAATGAATCCTGATGTTAAGCACTATACCTGGGCTAAGGGGAGCCAGAGGAGTTCATTTCTCTGGAGAGATGTGTGCTGGCTATCGGGGAGGTGGGGGGCTGTCAGAACAAGCCAAGCTGACAGAGGAGTTCATTTCTCTGTTTCCTATCACCCCTGGCAACCCTACTGTATTTACATGCAACTCTCCACGATAGTCTGCAATAGATTTTACACCTCAGTGTGCAGAATGTAATCCAGCTGTCTTCTTTTCACAGAGTCTATGAGACGGATCCCTAAATCAGGTATGTAGAGTGTGTGGAAATCCACAGCCTGACTCACCCCAGCACAGCCCTGCCGGTTAGTGTGTGCTACACATCTTCTGAACTGTAGAGAGTACAGGAGGAGTGATTGTAAAATAATGCTCTCTGTATTTCTGTGTTCTAGAATGGAAGTGGATCCTCAGCTCAGCAGGTTTGTGTCTCTTCAATGGATTCCTTTCACAGTGGAGGGTAAAATAACAGCGAGGAGCCCCGTCTCACTCACTGTGTTTACATCTATAATAAAAAGTGACTTCATGTTAGCAGGTTCATGTAAACCCTGCATGCTAAAGGTGCTGGTGACCATGGCATTGACCTCATATGAATGCCACACTGAGTCATGAGATTTCTACTGTATAGAGACACAACACTTTTTGAGTAAACTGTCTTCATTTTTGGTAAACAGCTGTTACTGGAGTCCAGTAACAAGCATCCCTTTGCTGCCACTTTGCTTTTTTTTATCTCTGGCTATATAATTGATAGAGAGAACACACTATAAACACTCACTTTTATTATTATTATTATTATTTATTATTATTATTATTGGCACAGTGGTTAGCGCTGCTGCCTCATAGCTCCAGGGTCCTGGGTTCGAGTCTGGCCTCAGTGGTCTGTCTGTGTGGAGTTTGCATGTTCTCCCTGAGTTCACGTGGGTTTTCTCTGGGTACTCTAGTTTCCTCCCACAGTCCAAAGACATGCTGGCTAAGTGGATTGGCCTCTCTAAATTGCCCCTTAGTTGCTCTGTGATGGACTGGCGTCCCATCCAGGGTGTAGGCCTTGCACCCCTGTGTCTGTCGGGTTAGGCTCTGGCTCACCGCAACCCTCTATAGGATTAAGCGGTTATAGATAATGGATGGATTATTATTATTATTATTATTATTATTATTATTATTATTATTATTGTCTCCTCTCTTCTTCACAGTTGACAGTTTGACTCTGGACCTCGATACAGCACACCCCCGGCTCACCCTGCCTGTGGATGGGAAACAAGTGAGAAGGAAAACGCAGGATTATAACAGTTCTCAGAGATTTGATTACAGGCGCTGTGTGCTGGGCAAGGAGGGCTTCACCTCAGGGAGACACTATTGGGAGCTGGGGGTGGAGAAGAATACATTCTGGAGATTAGGAGTCAGCAGAGAGTCTGCCCCAAGGAACGAGTTCAGCATGACCTCCCAGCAGGGTTACTGGACTGTGGGGTGGGATGGAGATGAAGATAAAGAGTTCATTGCTCTCACTGACCCCCAGACCCCCCTCCCCCTGAGCCTGAAGCCCCAGAAGCTGGGGGTGTATCTGGATTATGAGGAAGGGTGGCTCTCCTTTTACAATGTGGAGACCAGATCTCACATCTACACTTTCACTGACATGAAGTTCAAACCCAATGAGAAACTCTATCCATTCTTCTGGACTTGGGACGAGAAAACAGACCTTGCACTGGTGTCCCCGGGGAAGATGAATGACAGCTCGCTCTTCTTCTAGTCTGGAAATGGATTCTTTCTGCATCAGGTACTGGTTCACTTTACTACTTGTTTGCTAGAGGGTGATATGCTTGTTGATTTATTAATCATTTCTATAACTCCTATCTGGTTTTGCAGTGTTACAGAACACCCTTTAGTGTTTTCAATAAACACACAGCTAACCATTGCTTTTAACCCTTTGCAGTCCATTTATTAAGTGCGCGTCAGGCGCGTCTGGTCCAATTTATTTTCACACACAAAGTTAATTTTAGACGCACTGTTTAAAAGTATTTTTTTTCACAGTCAAACAGGTTTAAAAGGCACTGCATATCAACAAAGCACTCACTAGGCATCTCCAGCCCCGCCCCACCCTTTCGTTCGCTATCGCTTTCACATATGCTAAGAAATAAATAATAATAATAATAATAATAATAATAATAATAATAATAATAGTCGTACATACCGATCAATCATTTCCTGAATCACTCGTTTTATCACCAAACTCCTCAATAATCCAAGTCATTATTTTATTACTATAACATCTGAAAAAAGCTCTGCAAATGTCTGTGATAGTCTCTGTGCGCTGATTCAGTAACAGGCAGCGTGTTTCCTTATGACCGCCCCTATGTAATGCAAGGGGCATGTATGACTAATCCATGAGATGCGCCTTTTTTTCTTTTCTTTTTTTTCGGCTTGTCTCGGCTCCTGTCGCTCCCACTCGGCCATTGAATGGTTTTCTCGGCTTTTTCCAGAGGAAAAAACGACTAGAAACCCGTTTTTTGCGTTTTTTTGATGATGTCGGACAGGGTCCGACAATGGACCTGATAGGAATAATTGCAATGTCAGACCTGGTCCGACAATGGACCGCAAAGGGTTAATAATAATAACAACATGGGTCTTGCAGGTTTTATTATTTTATAGAATTGATAAGTTCATGTCATAATAAAAAGTCTGCAGTTGTTACAATAACAGAAGTGTATAAGTTTAAATTATTACAGAACACGCTTTAGTGTTTATAACAAACACACTCTTACCATTGCTATCTCCTGTGCGAAACGCATTGCAGAGATATCTTTACAACATGATATCAATTGTTTTATATTTTTATTCACATAAATTAACTGAGAAATGAAGGTGATGGCAAAACACAGCATGAGGATTGCATCACACTTCCAGCTGTGTACCTGCTGACTCTTCACACAGTGTGAGGATTGTGTCCCACCTCCATGTGTACCTGCCTGACTCTTCACACAGTGTGAGGATTGTGTCCCACCTCCATGTGTACCTGCCTGACTCTTCACACAGTGTGAGGATTGTGTCACACCTCCATGTGTACCTGCCTGACTCTTCACACAGTGTGAGGATTGTGTCACACCTCCATGTGTACCTGCCTGACTCTTCACACAGTGTGAGGATTGTGTCACACCTCCATGTGTACCTGCCTGACTCTTCACACAGTGTGAGGATTGTGTCACACCTCCATGTGTACCTGCCTGACTCTTCACACAGTGTGAGGATTGTGTCACACCTCCATGTGTACCTGCCTGACTCTTCACACAGCGTGAGGATTGTGTCACACCTCCATGTGTACCTGCCTGACTCTTCACACAGTGTGAGGATTATGTCACACCTCCATGTGTACCTGCCTGACTCTTCACACAGTGTGAGGATTGTGTCACACCTCCATGTGTACCTGCCTGACACTTCACACAGTGTGAGGATTGTGTCACACTTCCAGCTGTGTACCTGCCTGACTCTTCACAGAGTGTGAGGATTGTGTCACACCTCCATGTGTACCTGCCTGACTCTTCAGAGTGTGAGGATTGTGTCACACCTCCATGTGTACCTGCCTGACTCTTCACACAGTGTGAGGATTGTGTCACACTTCCAGCTGTGTACCTGCCTGACTCTTCACAGAGTGTGAGGATTGTGTCACACCTCCATGTGTACCTGCCTGACTCTTCAGAGTGTGAGGATTGTGTCACACCTCCATGTGTACCTGCCTGACTCTTCACACAGTGTGAGGATTGTGTCACACCTCCATGTGTACCTGCCTGACTCTTCACACAGAGTGAGGATTGTGTCACACCTCCATGTGTACCTGCCTGACTCTTCACACAGTGTGAGGATTGTGTCACACCTCCATGTGTACCTGCCTGACTCTTCACACATGTTCTGTTTTAAATAGGGATGTGCATGATGCTGATACAGTGTAGTGATATTCATTAGGATCGTAAGTCGTTCTACACACTATGAAGAGTCTGGAAAATAACAACAATGAGATTTTAGTTGTGCAGCTATTTAGTTTTAAATTGAACATTCTGAAATGGTTCATAAAAATGTCATGGATGCTGATAAGCAGGGGTTCACATAACTGGTACACAGCTACGCACATGCACCCATAAAAACAAATACGGACTTCCATACCATCAGTGCATTTCTAACAGGAAAGCATTTTTCATCCAGGCAGCGAGGGTGCGTATTATCTGGCTGACTCATACCTGCCTTTCTGTTGGTTTTCTATTGAGTCTTATGGTCTCTGAGATCTTTCAATGATCTCCGGGTAACTGAGCTTATTGATCATAACTAAATCCCAGTCCCCATATTTCACTTTAGGCTGGAGGGTTCCAATTCACTAAAAAAGTCCCGCCCTGCCAGCGCTATCATTGGCTGCTTCAAGATTTAATAAAACAAAATGGAGAGTGATAGGTGGAATCACTCCAGTTCATAACATCAATCATTTCTTTAATGGACACTTGAAGCATCAATGATAGCAGGGATCTCGGTTTAGGCTGTCCACTCAGAGAAGAGGGGTGTAGTTCCGGGGAGTGGCATTGTGAAAGCTCACTGACGCTTCACTTCCCAGACTGAGCACGGATGAGAGGAGGAGTCGATGCTTGAGAGCCGTTACATTTAAACATGAGTTTAAAAAATACATTTACTTCAGCATTTTACTTAAAATAACATTTTTGTTCCCTCAGTTATATCCTTCTATAGATACTGTTGTGCTGTCAAGCTAACGTTTTTAACAGCACTGATACAGTAAAGAAGTGTTTTGTTTCTTGCTTTTGAATCCCCAGGGCTGGAATGTGGTGGTAGGATATTGAAATAAACAGAGAATGTGAGAGGATTTGTTAAATTGTAATAACCAGCAGTCCGGACTCCTAGTTAAACATTCAGAAACTCTAGTTGTTGTCTCTGACACTGCCATTAACCCTTTAAGGATGTGATGGTGTAACACGATCATACTGAAGTGTCATTCTGGGCCCGTGATCGGGTAAACACGATTAAAACACACTTCGTTTCTTTGACTTGCTGGGACACCATACTTTGCAGTACAGCTTGTTAACGCATGTCGTTGGATAGGAGAGGGGTTGAACTTCACTGTGTGATTGGTTGTTTATTCATGTGACGTCACTGAGACGGGCGTTTCATTTTTAAAGGACGGAGACATTTACAGCGGCACGCAGAAACAAAACATCACAGGAACTTGTTAGAGCTAATGTGAAAACACTGTCAATCCGATGTGTTTGACTGATAGTTATATTAGAACATGTATTCTGTCTCGCGTTTTAATAAATATATTGAAAAGGAGAGGAGAAAGTGTGTTTATTTATAATACCCCAGATTGTGAACTTACTGTGAAGTGAATATCACATGTACACACTGCAGGGGTCCATATGTTACACTTTGACGTGCATCTAGAGAACTGCTGATCTGATTGTGATGAAACTTGGTACAGACATTCTTTCTACACATTATTAAGAGTGTCACAATCTGGAGCCTGTCTGCACCTCTCCTCTCATGAGTGTACCCCTCCCTCTATCCTTCTCTCCTCTCCTCTCCTCTTCTCTGTGGGGATGGCATATCCCAGTGTATACTCGAGGCTGGGCTTCTGATTGTCAATGTTTTTACCCGACTTTTCTACTCTGCTTTAAGAATTCATCTGATCCCTGTGAAGCAGTTTGTGTCTCTCAATCACAACTGAGAAACGTGTTCATAGTAAACTTGATTCATTCTGTGAAGCAACTAAATGGGCTTTTCAATCAGCCAAGCCTTCATTTTCATTACAAGCAGGACATGCAAACGAGATCGCGACATGTTAATAAGAGACTCCTCTTTATTAAAGCTAGAATGAACAATACAGTATTTTATGCTGGACACACTCTATTACAATCGCTGTGCGTGACTGTATTGCCATTAATAAAGATGAGTCGCTTCTGCTTTGCAATGAAAAAGTAAGACTTATGATTTAAAAGCCCATTTCGAAAAAAAAAGTGAATTTAATCAGTTGTACAGTTGTGATTGAGAAGCATGAATTGCTTAAATTTTTAAGGAGATGAGAAAACTCAGGAA
>NW_026707378.1:0-27882 GCF_902713425.1 Acipenser ruthenus
AGTCTCCCTCTACACTTAAAGTGTATTTGGCCGCTATTTCGGCTTGCCATGTACGCATTGACGGGTTATCACCTGGTTGCCATTTTCTGGCATCTCAGTTCCTAAAGGGCGCAAGACGCTTGCGGCCTCCAAGGTCGACCAGTTTACCATCATGGAGCCTTGATGTGGTGCTAGAAGCCCTTACCAAGGCACCGTTCGAGCCTCTCCACAGTGTGGATATGAAGTTCGTGTCTATAAAGACTGCATTTTTGCTATCAGTGGTATCAGCAAAACGCGTGGGCGAGTTACATGCACTTTCGGTGCATTCATCATGTACTCGTTTCGCAGGAGACGGTTCTAAGGTCTCCATATGTCCAAATCCGGCCTTTTTACCCAAGGTCATATCCCCGTTTCACATGAACCAACCAGTCGAGTTGATGGCGTTCCATCCTCCTCCTTTTTCTTCCCCAGAGGAAGAGCGGTTACACATGCTCTGCCCTGTGCGGGCATTGAGGTGTTATATTGACCGCACAAAGACTGTGAGGCAAACAGAACAGCTGTTCATATGCCATGGTTCTAAGACTTTGGGTCAGCCGTTGTCTAAGCAACGCCTTTCTCATTGGATAGTGGATGCTATTCAGTTAGCATATGATTCTATGGGCCTTCCGCCACCAGGGCAGTTGAAGGCACATTCCACTAGGGGTATGGCAACATCCTGGGCCCTCTTTAGAGGGGTGCCGATGTCTGACATTTGCGCTGCAGCCAGTTGGGTTACACCGCATACATTTACGAGGTTCTACCGGTTAAATGTACTGGAATCCTCTGCTCCGTCATTTGGAGCATCTGTGTTGCACTCTATGACGCCTCAGGTTGCGGACGTGTAGAGTGGTTGACAATATGGTGTGACTATTCCACCTTTGGACAGGTGTCATTGCGAGCATAGACGCTGAGGCGCAGCTCCGCATATGTGTAGATGTACTGCCTACGCAGTTGTGTTATGACGTAAGTCTGTCCTACTGCCGAGAATCCTCCCTCGCGACGGCTTGGGTACACTGTTCCCATACCTTGATGGTTATTTTCGACTTGAAAGGGAACGATAGGTTGTGGATGCAACCCCGGTTCCCTGAAAGAGAAAATAACCATCAAGCCGCGAGGTCGCTCTGGAGGCCTTCACGGCCTGAAGGGCAAAAGAGGAAGTGACTCTCCGCGGGGGGTGGGCTTACACGGCAGCTTGCGCGGAGGCCTATCGGCAGCTTTGACATAAAGCTCAGCCAATCCCTACTGCCTGACGGCAATGTCCCATACCTTGATGGTTATTTTCTCTTTCAGGGAACCGGGGTTGCATCCGCAACCTATCGTTATCTCAACTTAAATATACAGATGCCTTCAAAAAGATTAGAAAGAAATGTTTTTTGAAAGATATATAAAATCGGAATATGTGTTGTATTGCTAATAAAAATAAAAGAGAAAAATACTGTAAATGTTTTTATCATCAACAGATTTGAATAACCTCATACACGATCAAACTATTCTGAGGGTTGTGCAAATTATTAATACGCTTTACTGTTTAGATTTTTTTTTTAAACTATAGGAGCTTAGTGCAGCGTTATGTTTTTTAAATCGGTTAACCTAATGTTTGCACAGCCTGATGTAATGACCCCTTTATAAGTTATATTTTCTAGATATTCACAAAAACAAGTGAGAATATTTTTCATTCGATTTTACACGTAATGAACGCGTTTTGGGGGTAAATGTGTGCTGAAAGCAGACAATATTTAGATAGGAAGTTACCTCTGAAAATCAGGACACCCTGTTATAAGGGCTCTAGTGTCTGACTCTGAGGTGTTTCAGAATATACAAACCTTAATAACCCTGTTGAAAACTCTAGGGTTTTTAAAACAGTAACTTTGTAATTGTACAGCAATAATGGCACCCTTTCGGAAAAAAAACTTGTAAGAGGAAGCATGTGGAAATTAATGTTGATGATGATTCTGATAATGATGATGCTGTGACTGTTGTTCAAAAAAATAAAAAGGTTTCAATTGATCCAAGTCAAACTGTGTCAAATTCTGTAATCATCTCCCAAAGTACCTTAAATACAAATCCCTCAACAAGATCCCCTACACATAGTAAGTCTCCAACCCTAGATGTAAGACCAAGCACTGTTCACCCCCTAAATTTAGGAGCTTTTGAGAATTTTGACTATCTAGACAAACTATTAAATGATTTAAATTATAACTCGCATAATTTAACGCCAATCAAGTCTCTGATTGATGAACTTTCTATAGATAGTCCCCCGATAAATGACATCATCCCTAATATAAACAACAATAACCCAAGGGTTATTAATGATGCTAAATTGACTCAGATCAATTGTGACTCTTTGGATAAGCTTTTGCAAGAAATGTCTAGAGAAAATCATGTTACTACAGAGAGTGTAAATGATATGGAAAGCCAAATAGGGGAAGCTTAAACAGGGGGGCTTGTCAGGATGACTCTTAGCATAAAAGTCCTGGGGGCTGGTGTATTACATGATGATCAAGTGGCTGGTCCTTCTGGTTTACAGAACCCCCATAGGGTTAACAATGGGGGTAGAATTGGTGGGGAAGGTGTACAGCTTAGACATAGATCTATGTTTAACAATATCGAATTGAAGCACCCTCTTAACTTTACACATCTGTATGATTTGGATTCCTATGCTGAAGTTTTTACTGTGTTGCATGAAACGTTAGAGAATATGTTGAGTGAGGTTTCTAGAACATTAAGACCCACAGACATTGTACAGCTTGAATTAAGAGCAGGATCCTTGGATATACCAGTGTATGTAAAAATGACTGGAGACAATTTAAGTCTAGACGATTTTTTCAGTCAGATTGAAGCTCTCCTTCAAAGTCATAGTGAAATTTTGGCTGATGATTCTTTGATGTTGATTGTCCAGGTTATAAGGTCTAAGGAGAGGTTTGTAGACCTTAATGAAAAGTGAGCTTATTAGAAAAAAAGCCAAACATCTGATTATATGTTACAACAGAGACAATCAATTATGTTTTGCTTACAGCGTTCTGAGCTTGTTATTTCCAGAATTCAGGGGTCCTTATGATATGTGTATGGCTGAGGCTTTAAAACTTCAACAGCGTGTGGGGTTAAGTGAACATCAGATGATTTCGTTTGCTGACCTAGATAAATTTGAACAGGCCCTAGATGTTAAAATTGTGGTATGGTACAGATGTCCTCAAAAGGATGTGTTCCTGAAACACCAAACAGATAAGCGACCAAAAAGCAAAACTGTATTTCTGTTTCTTCATGAGAATCATTTCTACGGTATTGTTAACTTGAAAGGTTTTCTGGGTGCCGCCTATCTGTGTAATTACTGTTACACAGCCTACAGTAACCGATCTGGACATCGTTGTGAGGGACACTGTAATGTGTGTTTTTCACCAGCCTGTAACAGCGATGCTTCTGTAAAGGTAAAATGTAATGATTGCAATCGTTATTGTCGATCACAGCTCTGTTATGATGAGCATAAGATTCTCCGAGATAAAGCCAACAGTGAAAAACAGGTCTCTATGTGTGACATTTTAAAACTGTGTACAAGAAGCTATTCTCTCTATAAATGCAATCCTGATAAATCGCTGATTCATAAATGTCCTAGTCCCTACTGTAAGATATGTAAGGCTGTGTTGTTACCTCACACTGATCACAAATGCTTCATTCAAGTGCCAAAACCTTATGAGCCCACAGACAAATATGTGTTTTATGATTTTGAATGCAGGCAGGAAGATGGCTTGCACATTCCAAATTATTTGTACTGCATGCACCTGGATGGGGAATCATGGTTTTGGGAGAGTGAGGATTGTGTGAAAAAGTTTTTTGAAAGGTATCGCAGGCCCAGTTACGTTGGCTATACTTTCTTGGCGCACAACTCGAAATCGTATGACAGCAATTTACTGATGAATTATTTATTTACCAACGGTGTTAACCCTCATATCATCGCTCAGGGTAGCAAGTTAATGTGTTTTACAGATGAGGCTTTTAAGATGCGCTACAATGATTCCTTTAACTTTATGCCCATGAAGTGCAATGCCTTCAGCTATGGGATTTGAAGCCAGAAAAGGATATTTTCCTCATTTTTTCAATACTGTTGAAAACCAGAATTACGTAGGCCCCTATCCTGAACCACGTTACTACAGTGTTCAGCAAATGATGTCTAAAGAACGTGATGACTTTTACAAATGGTATGATTCAATTAAGAATGGCGTTTTTAATTTCAGAGAAGAAATGGCATTCTACTGCAAAAATGATGTTGAAATTTTGAAAGAGGCCTGTATCAAATTCCGTACAGAGGTTTATGCTATAGGGCAGATAGACCCCTTCCAATGTACCACCATTGCTTCACTGTGCATGGCTATGTATAGAAGTAAATTCATGCCTAAAGACACAATAGCGATCATTCCTCCCGACAATTACAGTGAGCAGCAAAAAAGCTTTTCAAATGCCTCGATACAATGGTTAATGTATGTATCTGAAACTGAAAATGTTTTCATTCAACATGCTTTAAACTATGGAGAGCTTAAAATAGGACCCTTTTTCTTGGACGGGTATGCTGTGATTAATGGTAAGCGTACGGCTTTTGAATTTGCTGGGTTCTTTTTTCATGGTTGTCCCCAATGCTATGATTCTGCCGATGTAAACCCCTTATGCAAAGTATCCTGTGGTACGATGTATCATCACTTTGATGAAAAGATTGAAACATTGCAAAAGGTTTATGGGTTGGAAGTCAGAGTTATTTGGGAGCATGAATGGAACGCCCTGAAAAAACAGCCTAAAGTTCACGATTTTTTGGTTCGCTCCGATTTTCCAGAACGTCTCAATCCTCGTGAGGCGCTGTTTGGGGGGCGTACAAATGCCATTACATTACATTATGTGGCCCAAGAAAATGAAAGGGTGGAATACTTATTTCACTAGCTTGTACCCCTTTGTCAACAGAAGTGTACCCTGTAGACCATCCTACCGTAATTTACCATAATTTTCAAGACTTGAGGCAGTACATTGGCTTGTTCAAATTAACTGTTCTGCCTCCAAGGGGTCTTTATTTCCCTGTACTGCCTGCCCGCATCTGTGGTAAATTAATGTTTACCCTCTGCCGTTCATGCGCAGAAACACTAAATCAAACCGGGGTATGTAACCATACCTCTGGAGAAAGAGCCTTGACAGGGACATGGTGCAGTGTAGAGGTAGTCAAAGCTCTTGAGAAAGGTTACAAAGTGTCTAAAATACACGAAGTTTGGCATTTTCCTCAGAAATCTGACACTCTCTTTACAGGTTACATTAATAGTCATCTCAAGGGGAAACAGGAAAGTTCAGGTTACCCCTCTCATTGTACCAATGATGGGCGTAAAGAGCGCTATATTGCTGAATATTTTCAGAAAGAGGGGGTTCAATTAGATCCTCAAAACATTAATGTTAACCCTGCTAAGAGACAAATCTCCAAGTTATGTTTAAACTCATTTTGGGGGAAGTTTGCCCAGAGAACTAACCAACTCTCTACAAGCTTGGTTAAAGATCCTGACCAGTTTTTCCATTATCTCTTTTCAAAAAGATATCAGGTTTCGCATTTTTGTTTTGTAAGTGATACGGTGGCGCAGGTTCAGTGGCGTTACGCTTCTGATACCTATACTCCCCCCGGTAATGTAAACGTATTCATAGCGGCGTTTACAACCGCTTACGCCTGGCTAGAGCTCTATAACCTCACGGATCGTCTGCAGGGTCGCTGTCTGTACCATGATACGGACTCTGTGATCTTTGTCAGTAGGCCCCATGCATGGCGTCCTGAACTTGGCGATTATCTTGGAGATTTAACTAGCAAGCTGAAGCTTGTGTCAGGGGGGCCTAAAACGTATGGATACATCACAAACAGCGGAAAAACATGTCTCAAAGTAAAGGGTATTACCCTAAACTATGAGAATTCCAAATTAATTAACCTTGCTTCATTAAAAGACCTAGTTCAAAACTTTGTGAACCCTAATAGAAACACCCCCACTGAGCATATCATGATTCGAGGCTCCCAGATTCACCGTAATAAAAAAGAATTTCAATTGGAAAACAAACCACTCCAGAAAACTTTTCAAATAGTCTACAATAAGAGAGTCTTGCTGTCTGATTACACATCTCTTCCTTATGGCTACTGAAGATGGCTTCGATATTAGACTAACCGTACCTTTTGCAGTATAATATCCGGACCCTCCAATTCAGGCAAAAGTTATCTTGTGAAGCAGCTTTTAGAAAACTCTCCACAGATCTTGTCCCAAACCCCTGAGAATATCATATGGTGTTATAGCTGTTGGCAGCCATTATACAACAAATTGGCACTTAAATTTAAAAATGTAAAATTTATTGAAGGCATACCAGCTTCATTATCCAATGATAATTTACTGCCTCCTAACAAAATCAATTTAATCATTATAGATGACTTGATGGAGGCAGCTAGCGAAAATGATGAAATACAGAAAGCTTTTACAAAATACGTTCATCATAGGAATTTATGCGTGCTGTATTTGGTTCAAAATGTGTTTTTTCAAGGAAAAATGAGCCGTACCATAAACTTGAATGCCAATTACATTATTCTGTTTAAAAACCCTCGAGATAAACTTCAAATCAACACGCTAGCCCGACAGATGTACCCCGGTAACTCCAAGTTTTTCTTAGAAGCGTTTGAAGATGCGACAAAAAAACCCTATGGTTATCTTTTAATAGACTTAAAGGCACAAACCCCCGAAGCATACCGTCTAAGAACTGGTTTATTTACTCCTGATTGGCCAGTTGCTTATATCATGAGAAATACCAAGACAAAACACTTACAATCGGCCTGTTATAGCGCTAAAACTTTTATTTATCTAGGCTCATCAACAACGCAGCATGTCGGCTAGAATAAAACGTAACCTCCATCTCTTAAAGAGCATAGTTCATAGCTCTGCTCATCAGAGAAGAGCAATTTTACGAAACGCTTCAGACGATTTTATCAAATCTATTGTGGAAATTGCCTTAAATGCCTTAAAGGGTCACATCCCCTTAACTTCGAGTCAGTTAAACACTCTCAAAAAGCAGCGGCGTGTTATAAAGAGCCTATGTAATAAGAACCATTCAATTAAAAAGAAGAAAAAACTGTGAATCAGAGTGGTGGTTTTATTGGCGCTTTAATAAGGATTGCATTGCCTTTTTTATCAGGACTCTTAATGCCTCAAAGTTAATTTGTAAAAATGACTCACTCCCAGAAAATGTTTCTGATACCACAACATCAACTCGATAGACTTCGGCAGCCTGAGCCCCAGCACCCCTATTAAAAAAGCCGTTGAAAGCCGACTTGACTCTGAAATGAAAAGCATTCTACTTAGAACTGACATCAGTGACCATGAGAAAGTTAAGCTATACACAAGCTCCTTACAGAGATATCTAGCGTTGATTAAACAGAGTGAAAAAGAGCTTAATACCCTGACTTTGATTACACCCCCCTCTGAGGAAATGGCCCAACCTGCTGCAGAATCTGAATCTAAGGTAGTGACTTATGTTATGAGTAGCGTCCCCTCCAGATCTAAGAAAAATGCTAATTTTATTTTAAACGCCATGTCTCAGAATGCTTTGGTTACCTCATGGAATGATCAAGGGGAATGCATTCTTAGGGGCAAGAACATTAGAGGGTCGCATTTGGTTGATTTAATCAGGGCTGCTACAGGGAATACCAATATCCCTGAACATAGGCTACCTGTAGGATGGGTTGAATGCATCAAAGGTTTGGCTGTGATAAATGTCCCCTATTCTACAGTACCTAATTCTCAAACATGACAACTCATAGAAGCCTATAAAAAACGACCCTTAGAGACCCCTGAATAAGAAGCAGAAAAAAAGACAACAGTTATGGGAAACTTATTAAGATGTTACTGTTTTTATTGAGTTTCATACAAATCTTTACATTTTGTTGTAAATTCATGCATATGGTGTATAACAATGTCTGATATATATATGTCTGTATAAGTCTTTACAACAATAAAAATATTTATTCAGCATATACATTGTCATAAGTTTTTTTGAAGACTAACATTCATAACATATTTTAAAATCATGGTGAGTCTTGACACACTGCACGCATGAAAATACATTTATACAGTTCTGTTTTTTAGGGTTAGACATACAATGTATAAATTGGGACACCATCAGATCATTTTTGTTTAAATCAGAGCTGTAGAGCGCCATAACCTCAGGGTAAGTAAGTCCTTTGGCTCGATGATGTAAGAAGAAAACACAGTGATGGCCGCAGGTAGTGGTCATAAGACCCTGTAGAGACTGATTATTGTACACTGTTTGTTTAGCGTTGTTGTCTAAAAAGTTTGAGATAGTCTTAGGAAAATAAATAAAATCTGGAGGGTTACCGTAAGAATCAAAAAACTCTCCCTGACCCTCTTCTTTTAGATAAATCCCCAGCCAGTGTTCTCCAGGATAATTCTGGGGGTCTGTGTTGACAATGAGTATCGCCAGAAGTTTTTTTTATTTTTCCTTTAGGTAGTTGATCACTAGCTAGGACCCCATAAAAATACTTTTCAGTCATGGGGTTGCTGGATAGCAGCGCTGTAAGCTGGGTGGTATTCATTTTTAAAAAGGATCAAAGTTGTATCAAACTTTTCAGTAATCAAAGAGAACAGCTCTTTGGTGGGAAACCTCAATCACGTTCTCAAAAACAGCATAAACAATCATATTCACAGTCTCTGGCAGAGCATGGGCAATACGCATTTCAAGACGCATATTACCATTTTTTACTAAGGAAAAATGATCTCCACATTCTTGGTCAGGGGTCAAATCAAAAGCATAGAGCGTATAGCCTCTAATAAAGTCTAACCGATCAATTATCAGCAGTTTGTCTTTGAGATGTCTACCCGTGGCTTGTATTAGACTGTAATATTCACAGACGGGGTTGTGTCTTGCTGTATAGTCGGGTTGTAAAGGTTTTGAGGGGACTTGTTCACCATCAACATACATAGCTATAAAGTTCCCGGCAAAGTGTTTAAAGTTAAAAGGGTTTTTAGCATAGGAACCGCTAAAAGCGTCATTATCTGTTAAACCAATAACCACAAACTTTGGTAACTGCCTGTGACAGAAATACAATGAGTTCTGGTGATAAATCTTCCTCCCGACCTGTGAGGGCGCTAAAGAACGGGAGGAGAAGTATCTGGAAGGGCTGGCCTGACAGTTCGTTTCCGGGACCGGAAAGTGGGTCAGCCTGGAAGGAAGCGAGACTCTGTTGTAAGACCGTATTGATTTGACAGGTAAACGAGGGGCAGCTGCAAGTAAAAGGCAGCTGCAACCGTTTACCTAGATATCATGCGGGATTACATATAGGGGCCGGGGTAACGCTGTTCTTTTCCTTCGTTTGGGTTAAACCAAGGACCGAGAAGGACCTAAAAATCTGTTCTGCTCTAAAAGAGCTGTGTGTGTGTGTTTGTGCGCTGGAGTGTCTGAAAACTAACTGTCTGTCTTGTTTCCGAATCACCAGACAGCTAGAACATATCCGGAGCTGTCGCACTGGGCGAACACAAGCCGGATCACCTCCTCACGTACTGTCACAACGTCCTGTGTATTCACTCACCACAATCACGACTGCACGCACCCGAGACGGGTGACCGTATTCTTGTTTCTTTTGTTCAGGACTGTATCCTGTGTTTTGTCAGCCCGAGCTTTACACATCGTTGTGTATTGCCGGGCTTATTATTTTGAGCACTAGACCAGTGCTGGCAAATAAAGCCTATTTTCCACTGGACTACCGTTGTCTGCTCATTACTCCTGCACCGCATCACTGCTACACAGCTACCCCTCACCACCCACTTTGCCACACGTGGTGTCAGAAGTGGGATCATGGACCGCGACGCGCTGGCGGAGCTGCTGCAGGCACTGGAGAGCAGACGGGACGCAGAGGAGAGAAGGAGGGAGGAGCGCTATACAGCGCTCATTGAACGGGTAGGACTGGCCGTGGCTGCGGTAACGACCCCGACTACAACACCGGTGATGTCGCCCCCAAAGGCACGGGCGATGAAGATGTCGGCGGAGGATGACCCGGAGGCGTACTTGGTGGCATTCGAGCGGCTGGCTACCGCGGCGGCTTGGCCGCGGGAGTTCTGGGCCAGCCAATTGGGACCCTGCCTGATTGGGGAGGCTCAGGCAGCTTACCAGGCCATGAGTGACCAGCACGCCACTGAGTATGACCTGGTCAAGCAGGCTATCCTCCGCCGACTCAACATTACTACCGAGACCCACCGGGCGCGGTTTCGGGAGTACCGGAGAGCCCCGGAGACACGCCCCAGGGTGGTTGCGGAGAGGTTGTGCGACCACATGGTGCATTGGCTGACCCCCGGGAAGAAGACCGTCCAGCAGATGGGGGAAGCCATTGTGGTAGAACAGTTCTGCCATGTGGTCGGCGCCGAAACCCAGGCGTGGATACGGCGCCACAACCCCGACACCCTGGAGGAGGCGGTCAAATTGGCCGAAGATTTTGAGGACTCCCTGACCTCTGCCCGGATCGGGATCCTGTCCGCCCCTGCCCTTCGGAGCAGCCGCGCTCTCTCTCCCTCTCCTCCAACATCATCGCCACCACCCCCCTCGTTCCAGGGACCCAGACCTCCCAGAGCACCGACCCCATTGGGCCCCCTTGCCTCCCCCCCATGGAGATCAAGGTTGGCCCCCAGCTGGGGTAGAGGTGCTGCCCCTGCCCCGTTGCCATACCAGCAGCGGGACAGATTTCTAACCCATGCCCCCTCTGTCCCTCCTATCTGTTTTAGGTGCCACCAGCCGGGACATCTGGCCAGGTCATGCCCCGCTGCCATGGAGTGTGACGTGGCCGCGTGCAATTGGGCACCTGAGACTGGTAAGCGTGGGGAAAATGGTCGGGAGGGGCCTTGTCTGATTAATGTGGTGTTAGGGAATGTGAAAACCCACGCATTAGTGGACACAGGGTGTGAGCAAACCTTGATTAGGACAGCTCTCCTGGGCGGTGTGTCGTGGCGGCCACGAGGTCAGGTGGCCATCTCCTGTATCCATGGAGACACGGCGGCATACCCCACATTAAAAGTATATTTATCGGTAGGACCGATAAAACGTCACCTGGTAGTTGGGGTGGCGGAAAGGTTGCCACACCCAGTTATTCTGGGCCGAGACTGGCCAAAATTCAAAGAATTGATGGAAAAAATGGCAGTCTCAGCCACACACGTAAACGTGGCAGAGAAAAAAAAAAAGGAACGGATTGGTGATGTGTTTCCTTTTCACACTGAAATGTTTTCCCCTCTTTTCCGTCCTAGAAAAACGAATAAGGAGAGACGGACCGCAAAATGGGAGGGAGCGTTGTTGAGACAAGGCTGGGGTCTGGTGGGAGAGTGCTGCAATGGTAACAAACGCCAGTCGAAGGGAGTGGGAACGCAGTGTGACCGAGAGAGCGAGGTTACTGGACCGACTAGAGCAGATGTTATTCCAGCCCCTCTCGATGTACCGGACCCGTGGTACTCAAGCGCGGACCTAGTGTGGGGCCAACATAACGACCCGTCACTGGTGCACGCTTGGGGACAGGTCCGGTCCATTGAAGGTAAGGATGTTGACGGCGCTGGGGCGCTAGTATATCCACACTTCAGTATCAAGGGGCAATTACTGTATAGGGTAAACCTAGCCGCGGGCACAGGACAGCCTGTAACACAATTGTTGGTTCCCCCGTCTTGTCGGCTGGAGGTCATGAGGCTGGCGCATGATATCCCTTTTGCGGGGCACCTCGGAGCCGAGAAGACGAGGGAACGGATATTGGCTCGATTCTATTGGGTAGGTCTTCATACTGATGTGTCGAAATATGTAGCCACATGCCCAGACTGCCAGCGAGTAGCGCCGGGTCGAGTGCGCCCCGCCCCTTTGGTCCCACTGCCGATTATTTCCACTCCTTTCGAGCGCATTGCAATGGACATAGTCGGCCCTTTGCTACCTTCTGACTCCGGGTATACGCACATTTTAGTAGTGGTGGATTATGCAACGCGATACCCGGAGGCAGTTCCATTGAGGTCCACTAGTGCCGCTGCAATAGCCACCGAGTTAGCACAGATTATGGCCAGAGTAGGGATCCCCAAGGAGATTTTGACCGATCACGGAACTAATTTTTTGTCCAATACGTTACAGCAGGTGTACAAAATATTAAAAATACGTCCCATCAGGACGTCCGTTTATCATCCACAATCGGACGGTCTGGTGGAACGTTTTAATCAGACCTTAAAGTCGATGCTGAGGCGATTTGTAACACAAGAGCAGAAACATTGGGCATCACTTCTCCCCTACCTCCTTTTTGCAGTGAGAGAAGTGCCGCAGAGTTCAACGGGGTTCTCCCCCTTTGAGCTCCTGTACGGCCGGCAGCCTCGCGGCATTCTCGACCTGCTGAGAGAGGGGTGGGAGGAGCACAAAGGCTCGTCTAAAAATGTGGTGAAGTATGTGCTCCTACTCAGAGATCGCCTGGATTTGGTCGGTCGTTTGGCCCAAGACAACCTCAGATCGGCTCAGCACCGACAAGAGCAGCATTATAACAAAAATGCACGGATTCGAACCTTTCGACCAGGGGACAAGGTAATGCTGCTACTTCCCTCATCAGAGTCAAAACTGTGTGCTAAATGGCAGGGGCCGTATGAGGTGATTCGGGCTATAGGGAAAGTAAATTATGAAATTAGACAGCCCGATCGCCGGAATGAACGTGAAATTTACCACATTAATTTGTTGAAGCCCTGGCAGGCAAGAGAGGTCTTATTTATAGCCCCAGGCAATATGGAGGATGATTTAGGTCCCTGTCCAGAGACCCCGAGCACAAGAGCGATTTCAATGGGGGAACAATTAGTTCCGGATCAGCAAAGAGAGCTGCGTAAGCTTATTGAGGAGTTCAGTGATGTTTTTTCTGATGTGCCCGGCAGGACGAACTTAGTTGAATATGACATTATCTCTCCTCCAGGTGTCACAGTGCGAGAGAGACCGTACCGGATCCCGGAAAGTCGACGAAGTGGCGTTCGCAAAGAGGTATGGGATATGCTCGAGCTTGGAGTGATTGAACCTTCCAGGAGCGAGTGGTGCAGTCCTATTGTAATAGTGGCTAAGAAGGACGGCACCAACCGCTTCTGCGTAGATTTCAGAAAGGTGAATGCTATTGCCAAGTTCGATGCGTATCCCATGCCTCGGGTCGACGAACTTTTAGACAGACTGGGAAAAGCGAGGTTTATTTCCACTCTGGACCTGACGAAGGGATACTGGCAAATCCCTCTAACCCGCAGCTCCAGAGAGAAAACCGCATTTTCAACACCAGAGGGGCTGTTCCACTTTAAAACCATGCCATTTGGGCTACATGGTGCGCCCGCTGCCTTTCAGAGACTGATGGACCAGGTTTTACGCCCACATCATGAATATGCAGCAGCGTATATTGATGACGTGGTGATTTACAGCTCCACCTGGCGAGAGCATTTGGCTAGGGTTGCAGCCGTTCTTCAGTCTCTAAGGGCAGCCCGGCTGACAGCTAACTTGAGGAAATGTGCGTTTGCCAAGACAGAGACTCAATATTTGGGATTTTTAATGGGGAATGGAAGGGTGAGACCTGTGGTCACCAAAATCCAGGCTTTGGTTGATGCGGCGATCCCCAAAACCAAGACTCAGGTGAGGTCACTACTGGGCTTAGCCGGTTATTACCGCCGCTTCATCCCCGAGTACGCCACAGTGGTTAACCCGTTAGTCGACCTCACCAAAAAGAGTGCGCCAAATTTAATTAAATGGTCAGCTGAGTGTCAGGGGGCGTTTGATACGATTAAGCGTAAACTTTGCCAGGCCCCCACTCTTATTACCCCAGATTTCACCAAGAGATTCATCCTCCACACCGACGCCTCGGATGTAGGGTTGGGTGCAGTCTTGTCCCAAAAAGTAGCTGGAGTAGAACACCCGATATTGTACATAAGCAAAAAAATGTTACCTCGGGAACGCAACTACTCCGTAGTCGAAAAAGAGTGTTTAGCCATTAAATGGGCTACTCACTCTTTACGATACTACCTGCTGGGACACTCATTTGATCTTGTCACAGACCACGCCCCACTCAAGTGGTTAAGCACAATGAAGGACAGCAATGCCCGGATAACTCGGTGGTATCTGGCATTGCAGCCCTTCATGTACCATATGGTACACCGTGCGGGGAAAGACCACCAAAATGCGGATTATTTTTCCCGGGAGGGGGGAGCAATGGGAAAGGTAGATTTAGCCGAGTGTTCCTTCGGCTCCACTCTGAGCGGTGGGATATGTGACAGAAATACAATGAGTTCTGGTGATAAATCTTCCTCCCGACCTGTGAGGGCGCTAAAGAACGGGAGGAGAAGTATCTGGAAGGGCTGGCCTGACAGTTCGTTTCCGGGACCGGAAAGTGGGTCAGCCTGGAAGGAAGCGAGACTCTGTTGTAAGACCGTATTGATTTGACAGGTAAACGAGGGGCAGCTGCAAGTAAAAGGCAGCTGCAACCGTTTACCTAGATATCATGCGGGATTACATATAGGGGCCGGGGTAACGCTGTTCTTTTCCTTCGTTTGGGTTAAACCAAGGACCGAGAAGGACCTAAAAATCTGTTCTGCTCTAAAAGAGCTGTGTGTGTGTGTTTGTGCGCTGGAGTGTCTGAAAACTAACTGTCTGTCTTGTTTCCGAATCACCAGACAGCTAGAACATATCCGGAGCTGTCGCACTGGGCGAACACAAGCCGGATCACCTCCTCACGTACTGTCACAACGTCCTGTGTATTCACTCACCACAATCACGACTGCACGCACCCGAGACGGGTGACCGTATTCTTGTTTCTTTTGTTCAGGACTGTATCCTGTGTTTTGTCAGCCCGAGCTTTACACATCGTTGTGTATTGCCGGGCTTATTATTTTGAGCACTAGACCAGTGCTGGCAAATAAAGCCTATTTTCCACTGGACTACCGTTGTCTGCTCATTACTCCTGCACCGCATCACTGCTACACAGCTACCCCTCACCACCCACTTTGCCACACTGCCCCAGAAACAAATTCTCCTGATTACAGACCCTACTCCCCCTAGGAACACTAAAAACTTTCATAGCCACTTTATCAGTAGGATATCTGGCATTAGAGGTCATCAAGGCCTGAGCTTGGGCAATTCTAACCTCCGGGGCTACTTTTACTTTTTTAATATAGAGAGAGGCTTCTAAAATTTTAAGTTTGAACTCTTCTGCGACATCAGACATTAAACAAAAAGTGTCACTGGCCCTAACCATTTTAATTTTCAGGTCAATACCATTTAGCATGAGTTTCTCTTGAAAAAATATATCTGAATGCAGGGGTCCTAAAAGTTCAACTGTATGGCTCATTCTGGTAAAAACATGCCGTTTAACTAAACCTTCATTATCCCCTGCAGGATCAGTCTCATCCATGTGTCCTGGGGTATCTTTGTAAAACAATCCGGCAGTGAATTGAGATTTTAGGGTGTCCTTACTAAAGTTTAGCAGTGCTTCTATAATGCTACGGTAAGGATAAGTATTACTGCTTTGACTAATTAGGCGGTTTCCTAAAGTTACATCCACTTGTGAAAACATGGTAGCTACAGGGTAATTGATAATACCAGCTATACTGGCCCCAACTAAATCAGCGCCATGAGCCCTAGTAATTTTGCATGAAAGTCTTAAAAGAGTATTATTCAAATCAAGATAATCTTCCCCATTTCCCGCTATGTAAAATTCGAGCGGAGCCGTGTCAGACAAGGCAGACAGGGGGGGATTTTCCACATAAAGGTTTTTTTCAATACCTGAGACATATGATGTACCAGAGTCATGATTTAAAAGATGTTTCTGTTTTTCTTTGTTCTGTGAGTCTTTGGTTTCTTGCTCCTTCTCCGGTTACTGCTACTAAATGACCTGAATGTAGAGGGTTTCGCCTTTTTGTGATGATGATAGCGAGATCCCGGGGGTTTGCTACGTTTTCTCTTGTATCCTCTGGACATCACCATCAATCCCTCCCCTGACTGGCTCTTGTTGTGGCTAGGAGGGTTATGACTTGTTAGGACATTTGACACTACGTCACTAACAATATTTTTAGCGGCTGATTTAAAATGAGGTTTAACTATTTCAAAACCCCTTCTAAGTAACGGTAAAGCTTTTCTGAAAAGACTTTGAAAAATACCCCCTATACCCGCTCCGTACATTACAGGAGCTCTAGAAAATCCAGGCAAACCATTACCAGCTTGATTTTTGTAATGATTAATATAAAGATTGACATATCCCTGAGGTCTCATTTTTCTTTTGAATTAGGTGTAAAAAAGAGGCTTTAAAACATTAAAATGTACATTAAAAGGTTGGAAATGCAACTTCACTATAACCTTCCCAAAACGGAATGGCACTAACTTGTTTTGATCTGTCTTAATTTGTATAGTTATCGTATCGAAGTTGGTCTTGCTGTGTGGTACGTAATGAGGTCTGTCGTAAGTTACCGTGATTATATCGTTGTTTTTGCCTTTAATAGGGACACACCTTAGAAGAGGCACGTAACTATCTCCAATGGCTTGATGTGTAATGATATCTGTATAGACATACATGGTATAAAAACCCGGTCGGATATCGGCTATCGGGGTAGATGGTGCTCAATGAGCACTATATAGTTTAGCCTCAATAGGGCCCAATAGTCTAATAGTTTCACCCTTTATAGTCTCATGAAATCCCAACATTTGTCCGAGTTGTTCTTTGGCAAAAATCACAAATGGAGTAGTACTTTTTATATAAAGTCGTCTTTCTATAGGTTTATAGACTAATTTCAAATCATTTTTATATTGTTCATCGGGTGCCTTGTCACCTTTCTGATCTAGTCCTTTTCCGAGCGGGACATCGTTCATGGTCGTTATTACATCCTGAAGGGTCTCATAATATCCTTTTGGTATAGTATAATCACGTTTTATCGCATTTTCTATACCATAAGTAATAAAAGTGCTGTCCTTAAGGTTTATATTATCCCATGTATGGGGATATTGAATCTCTGCTAAGCAAACTTCCCATTTTCCCGGTAGATTCATTGTTTTAACCAGTTTGGTAGTAAAATTGGAAATAGCATTTTTAGGGAAAACATCCTGTGAAGCGTTACTAGGCAGAGTCACATAAAAAGAGTCTTGAGACATCTTGAATAATGTTTTAAGTGTAATTAAATACACCCCAGACTTGTTAACTCTTTAGATCCACCACCTGATGCCCAGCGACCCAACTGTTAAATTTTTCAGGCTAACTGGCCCATTTTATGATAAGACTTTTTACCATTTTCCTTTTTCTCAGCAACTATCTTCTCTATCCTAAACAACCTATCAGTCTTGACATTTATTTTCTGCAATTCTGGTTCATAAAAGGTGCCCATTATAGACTCTCCATCATAATCACATAGTTTATACACCGGTGGAGATCTTGGTATACATTCTGTTATAGTAAAAGTCTCTGCTGTAAACATCTGTTCATAGCTTTTTATAAAGGGAGCTCTTAACTTTGAAATTCTTACGTTGTCACCGACGGCAAACTTAAACTTTATATGTTTAGGGCTTTTCTTCTTAGAGTATAAAGTTTTAAACACTTTAAATGAATTGTCTTCATTAACTTCTGAAGGTTTCATTTGAATACTACGGTGAAAGGAGTGGTTATAAGACTGAACCATTTCTTGTAGTTTATCCATATACTTGTGAGTGTTAAAAGCGGTGAAATATTTCCACATTTTTGTTTTCAGAGTCCTGTTGTATCTCTCAACAATAGAGGCTTTTAGTTCATTCCACGTGGTAAAGTGTAGAATATTATGTTTTTTTTAGCATGTGCTGAAAGGCTTTGTTTAGAAATTCTGTCCCTTTATCAGTTTGTAGTTTTTTAGGTTTCCTACCCGTGCTGAGGATCCTCTTGAACGCCTCTGTCACCGTCTTAGATGACTTATTTTTCAACGGTATTACCCATGCATATTTAGATAAGATATCTATACATGTTAGCATGTACTTGTAACCTCCATTTTCTTTTGACAAGCTAGACATATCCACTAAATCAGCTTGCCACTGTGTATCGATAGTAGATACAAATACAGTGCTTCTTTTAAAGTTTATTTTAGAGGGCTTATGCAACGTATATGAGTCTTGCTCTGATAAAAAGTCTGTTAAGACCCTCTCAGAGACTTTATGCCCCTGTGACGAAGTGCCCGCCCCTGTGTGTATTTTGTGTGTTATGTGTTGTATGTTGCGTGTGTTAATGTCGGTGTATAGTCATTGGTACACGGGATATAAACGGGTCTGTGTTTCACGTGTGATTTAAAATGTAGATTTGTATTTAGGCACGAGGAGGGCACAAATCACTTCACGTGCTGGTTAAATGTAATATGTGAGCACGGGGTTGCACAGAATTAATTCACGTGCTGGGATTCAAGTGAATAATTAATTAGTAATTGAATCCCAGCACAACAGTATATATAGACACATTTTCTTTCACTCGGGGTTGGGTGTTCGGTGAGTGGAGAACGGGATTGGAGACGGAGGTAATTGTGAATTGTAAAAGTAAACAGTTAAAGTATCTGCTCACCGTGTTTGTTTGTCTGTCTAGTCCGTTTTGTTCGTCTATTTATTTTGGCCTCAAGTGCCGTGCCCTGTGTTTTGTCTGTTCAAACCTTTTATTTTCTGTTCTGTTTATTAAATGCTGAGCGAAAGCATTCGCTCAGCTACACCAAACCACACCTCTCTGTCTGTTTATTTCCTGCTTCTGGTCTGATGCCACCCACTCCGGCCGTCTTTGTGACACGTGGTGTCCTGCGTGGGATCTACAGCGCCTCCAGGACTCAGGCCAGAGCAGGAACTGCATTTTTTGGATTACAAAAAAAATAAAAAAAAATAAATAAATAATAGTAAAGCGAGGATGGGAAGAAAGAGCTGCAGGAAGCAGCAGCAGCAACAACAACAGCTGCAGCACTCATCCTGCATGCCGGGCTGGGAGGAGGACAGCCACAACGGGGCAGTAGCCACCCCTCTACCCCCACTGCCACCGGGTTCCCCACCGTCCCGGGAAATATGGGACTGCAGATGCGAGATGGGAAACGATGGGAGGACTGGGAGCAACAGCACAACCCGGCATCCGTTCGTGACCTCACCATGGTGGTGCTGGGGTACCTAGCTGCAGACATGGGAGGGATGCCTTCCAGTGAGCAAGAGGGAGAGGAGCAGTCGCTGCCCTCTCCAGTACCTGAGTGGGAGGAGCCTGAGTGTCCACAGCCCAAGCGGGAGGAGCCTGAGCGTCCACAGCCCAAGCGGGAGGAGCCTGAGCGTCCACAGCCCAAGCGGGAGGAGCCTGAGCGGCCACAGCCCAAGCGGGAGGAGCCTGAGCGGCCACAGCCCAAGCGGGAGGAGCCCGAACGTCCTACGCCTGAGTGGGGGGAGCCCGAACGTCCACAGCCCAAAAGGGAGGAGTCGGGGCGTCCACAGCCCAAAAGGGAGGAGGTCGGGGATGATGGCTGGGAGGTTTTTTTAAAGAACCTCGCGGCAGAGTTATGCCCTGGCTGTGGGGCTTATGGGCACACGTTAGCCATATGCCCCACCCAGTATGAAGAGGAGGAACTAGCACCCAGACGGGGGGACCGCGAGCGTCCAGCGCCCAGACGGGGGGACCGCGAGCGTCCAGCGCCCAGACGGGGGGACCGCGGGAATCCGAAGCCTGAGAGGCAGCTGTTCCCACTTTCACCAGCAGAGCAAGAATGCCTGCTGGTTTCCCCATCACAACCAGCAGAGGAAGAATGCCTCTGGTTTCGCCAGCACAACCAGCAGAGGAAGAATGCCTGCTGGTTTCCCCATCACAACCAGCAGAGGAAGAATGCCTGCTGGTTTCCCCATCACAACCAGCAGAGGAAGAATGCCTGCTGGTTTCCCCAGCACAACCAGCAGAGGAAGAATGCCTGCTGGTTTTCCCTTCCGAGGCAGAGCCGCACCAGTCCCCTGCAATAGGGGCAGAGCCGCACCAGTCCCCTGCAAGAAAGGCAGAGCCGCACCAGTCCCCTGCAAGAGAGGCAGAGCAGCATCAGTCCCCTGAAAAAGGGGGAGACTACACGCTGCTCCCACCTTTGTCGCCAGGAGACTACACACTGCTCCTACCTCCATTGCCAGGAGACTACACGCTGCTCCCACCTTCACCGGCAGGAGCAGAGCAGCAGGAGCTGCCTCTGCCTCCGCCACCTCCACCGGCAGGAGCAGAGCAGCAGGAGCTGCCTCTGCCTCCGCCATGTCCACCAGCAGAGGGTGAATGCCTGCTGGGTCCCTGTCCACCAGCAGAGGGTGAATGCCTGCTGGGTCCCTGTCCACCAGCAGAGGGTGAATGCCTGCTGGGTCCCTGTCCACCAGCTGAGGATGAATACCTGCTGGTATCACTTCCCACACCAGCAGAGGATGAATGCCTGCTGGTATCAATTTCCCCACCATCACAAGGAGAGGAGCGGGAGCTGCCTCTGCCTCCATCACCATCAGGGGGAGAGGAGCAGGAGCTGCCTCTCCCTTCACCAGAAGGATCAGGATTAGATGCTGGCGGTCCTCAGCAGCCCTTGCATAGGCTGCTGAGGGAAGCACGGGGAAGAACCGCCCGGCCGCAGAGGTCGAGAAGAGGGCCAACACCCGCACCCCAGCTTGTCCTGACTCCCTGCCTCGCTTCGCCCAAGGATGCCTGCCTCGCTTCGCCCAAGGATGCTTGCCACGCTTCGCCCAAGGATGCCTGTCTGCATCGCCTGGGGCTGCCTGTCGCTCCGCATCGCCTGGGGCTGCCTGTCGCTCCGCATCGCCTGGGGTTGCCAGCCGCTCCGCATCGCCTGCGGTTGCCAGCCGCTCCGCATCGCCTGGGGTTGCCAGCCGCTCCGCATCGCCTGGGGCTGCCAGTTGCTCCGCATCGTAGCAGGAAGTACTATGGCCGGAACCCCACCAAGGGGAGCTGCCGGCCACGAAGAAGGTGGGGGAGGTCAGGAGGCCTGCTCCCACTGCAGCAGTTTCGCTGCCGGAGATCGTGGGGGAGGTCCGGAGACCTGCTCCCACTGCAGCAGTTTCGCTGCCGGAGATCGTGGGGGAGGTCCGGAGACCTGCTCCCACTGCAGCTTCTTCGCTGCCGGAAGTACTGTGGTCTGAGCCCCACCAAGGGGAGCTACCGGCTACGAAGAAAGGGGGAGAGGTCAGGAGACCAGCATCCCCCGCAGCAATTTCGCTGCAGGCGTGGACCAGCAGGCTGTCAGCCGTGCCACTACCGGCAGGGGTGCTGACAGCATGGCCAGCCATGGGCCCACTGAAGCCTCCCTTCCCAGCCCGAGACTTTGTTCTGGACTGCTGGATTTTTAAGGGGGGAGGTGGCCATTGAGGCCATGTGTGCTTTGCACAGGGGGGGGGGTATATGTGACGAAGTGCCCGCCCCAGTGTGTATTTTGTGTGTTATGTGTTGTATGTTGCGTGTGTTAATGTCGGTGTATAGTCATTGGTACACGGGATATAAACGGGTCTGTGTTTCACGTGTGATTTAAAATGTAGATTTGTATTTAGGCACGAGGAGGGCACAAATCACTTCACGTGCTGGTTAAATGTAATATGTGAGCACGGGGTTGCACAGAATTAATTCACGTGCTGGGATTCAAGTGAATAATTAATTAGTAATTGAATCCCAGCACAACAGTATATATAGACACATTTTCTTTCACTCGGGGTTGGGTGTTCGGTGAGTGGAGAACGGGATTGGAGACGGAGGTAATTGTGAATTGTAAAAGTAAACAGTTAAAGTATCTGCTCACCGTGTTTGTTTGTCTGTCTAGTCCGTTTTGTTCGTCTATTTATTTTGGCCTCAAGTGCCGTGCCCTGTGTTTTGTCTGTTCAAACCTTTTATTTTCTGTTCTGTTTATAAAATGCTGAGCGAAAGCATTCGCTCAGCTTCACCAAACCACACCTCTCTGTCTGTTTATTTCCTGCTTCTGGTCTGATGCCACCCACTCCGGCCGTCTTTGTGACACGTGGTGTCCTGCGTGGGATCTACAGCGCCTCCAGGACTCAGGCCAGAGCAGGAACTGCATTTTTTGGATTACAAAAAAAATAAAAATAAATAAATAAATAATAGTAAAGCGAGGATGGGAAGAAAGAGCTGCAGGAAGCAGCAGCAGCAACAACAACAGCTGCAGCACTCATCCTGCATGCCGGGCTGGGAGGAGGACAGCCACAACGGGGCAGTAGCCACCCCTCTACCCCCACTGCCACCGGGTTCCCCACCGTCCCGGGAAATATGGGACTGCAGATGCGCCACCCACTCCGGCCGTCTTTGTGACAGCCCCTCAGACCCCAGAGCCCTTTGAAGAGTCTGTAAACTCCCTAAACCCCCAGGATTTGAGGGATCGTAGTATATTTTTTTCATACGCTGATGTGCCGTCTTTAACCAATATAACACAACTGCGCCAAGTATGTAGTTCAAAAAGTTTTTATTCAAAGTTTATCAAGAAGATAAGGACATTTTAGAAGACATATAAAGTTTTTACACAAACATTTATGATTAGTCACTAAGTAATCCACGACATTTTGATATATCTTCATCTCTTAAAAACATTGGCAGGTTATAAAAACAGACATCAGTCACATAAGCATACAAAACAATGATATGTGTACATTTGCAGTCTTCTATTTCATCAAACATTTTAGGTAATATATTCATTAAAAATGCATTTAAGGGGTTACAGTGTTTTACATGTGTATCTACCAACTCTAACCATTCTTGAGCATCAACATCTTTATGGATTAAATCAGTTACACTTTTTAAATTGTTGAACATTTTTACATTTACGGGGATCAGGTTTTGAAAGAGTCTCTTGCAAGCCACTTCCTCAGCTTTTAACTCAAACAGCAGCCCCTCCATGGTTTTCCTCAGTTTTGCTGGAGTCTGGACGTTCCCCATTTTCAAAGTCACAGGCTCTGTAATAAGTTAAAGGAGCCTGGGGGTTAGTAAAACTGCGATGGTAAAAAGCTTTGGTTATTTTGTTAACAATGTCTCAGGTCTTGTCATCCAGGGTTTCTTGTAGATGGCGCAGTTTACGTCTAATGCTGTGTTCTGGTCTTAGCTCTGTTAAAATATCATCCACCCCTTGCTTGGACTCTCTCTTGAACCTTTTTTACATTCCGTGGTTTCTTTAGCCTCTGAGGAAGGGCTAATGTGCATTTTTTAAAGGCTTTTATAAGTTCAGACATTTGCCGATCCTCAAGATCCATTTTCTCAGAGTAGGAACTAACAAAGGTATGAGACATCTTGTGTAACACTCTAATAAACGGCACAAATATTTTCCTCCTTTTATGAGGTCTGAAAACATGCCCAGACTTGCCCTTTTAAAAAAACAAAAAACAAAAACCCTTCGTAGTCTCAATCATTTTAACCTTTTGCTCAAACACCTAACCACCATGATTCTCAGAACCCCGGTAAGCTTAATTCTTATTTTTTATTTAGTAATGTTTTAAGAAAAACTGTTGTGGCTGAGTGGTTAAGGCGATGGACTTAAGATCCACTTGACTCAATTGTCAGCGTGGGTTCAAATCCTACCAACAGTAATTATTTTTATTTCAAACTCTTTACATTTATAAATATTTAATGTTTATAAGCACTTGTTAAATACAAGGGGTCTGTTATATATATATATATATATATATATATATATATATATATATATTCCATACTCCTATATAAAATCCACGCCCCCTCATTATATATTCATAAATCCACTCTCACTCATTATATATTCATATATTCACACATAAGGTCAAAAGGTCCCTAAAAGGTCAAAAAGGTCATCAATCAAACTTTTGACATAAGCTATAGTAATATTACTACTCATGGGTTCAATCACCATACTGGCCAGAGCTTTGGTAACGGAACCATGGTGTGTTCTACTTTTTTTCTTGTAAGCGTACTGTCAAACCTTTCATCTTTCACATTGCTCTAGGTGCTGTTTTGAATGCTCACCATAACTGTTGTGTTAAAATCTTGTCAGCCCAGCCAACACACAGAAATCAATTAATCCATCAATCCATCCATCCATCCATCTATCCATCCATCCATTATCATTAACCGCTTAATCCTTTACAGGGTCGCGGTGAGCCGGAGCCTAACCCAGCATACACAGGGCGCACGGCGAGACTACACCCTGGACGGGACACCAGTCCATCGCAGGGCACACAGAAATCCAGTCACATTGTAATAATGTGCAGGAGCATTGGTTGTTCAGTGGTAGAATTCTCGCCTGCCACCCGCAGGGAGGCCAGTCGAGAATAGGTGTAACAGAGAATCCAGCTGCAGAAGCCTGTTTTCAGGGTTTGTTTTTTTGTCCCTGGGCATTACACATCATTAGCACTGGGAGACTGGAATAAACACGCCTTTATTGTTAACTATTTAACTTTTTGCTGCACAATATTATTATTATTATTATTATTATTATTATTATTATTATTATTATTATTATTATTATTATTATTATTATTATTTATTTCTTAGCAGACACCCTTATCCAGGGCGACTTACAATTATATTTCTGTTACTTAGCTTATCTTGTGTATATATATAACAATTTACAGTATTATCATAAGTTTAACCTATATGATAATAATAATAACAGTAATACTGGAAGCACTGCAGAGACTGACATAACTCAGCACACTTAAAGACTATAATACGTAAATATAATGATCCAGAAATCATTAGGATATTTTTTATGCAAATTAAGCTATTTACAGTATAAAACATTAAACAAAATACATAAAATATAAAAAGCAACAACATAATGCATTATATATATATAAGAACATAAGAAAGTTTACAAACGAGAGGAGGCCATTCAGCCCATCTTACTCGTTTGGTGATATATATATATATATATATATATATATATATATATATATATATATATATATATATATATATATATATATATATATATTTTAGCTCAAAGAGCCAGCTGCCCAACGTTTTGATATGTTGTACATATCTTTCTCAAGGGAGCCTGTGTTTGAATCAAAACATTGGAGGTATTTATAGGTTTTTGACGGCATGACAACTACTTCTTATTGTTTACATTCAAATCCATGATTTATTCTTACATGTAATTGTGTTCTATATATTGTGACATCATTTTTACTTCTATCTTTGAATCTGTATTAATTATAATTAACACTACTTTATATAAACTTATATTTTTATTATATCATGCAATGCTGGCTCTGAGGATCAGTCTTGATCTGGCCTCCCCAGCGCATCAGCATGCACAACTTTTGAATTAATTTTGTTTATTTATTTAAATGTTATATATTTATTGAAGTTAATTAGTTCATTCTTTTCTGTTGAATCCCGCTGGCATAATCGTGTTCAGTCTATTTATCCATTTACTTTCTTGTATTCTTCAATATGTCGCATTGTCTAATTTTAGCTGTTCTAATACTACAAACTTTACATCATTTATGTCATGTCCCTGACTGGTGAAGTGCTGTACTATTGGTTCATTCATTTTTTTATTTCTAATTAATGAAAGGTGATTCTGAATTCTTTTAAGTAGTTCCAGTGTCTCCAACATATTTGATTTCATCACATTTTTCACAGGCTATTCAGTAAACAACATTGCTATTTTTACAGTAGGTGTTAGTTTTTAGTGGATATGTGGTGTTCTTATGTTTAATTATATTTTTACTTTTGTCCATGTATTTACACACTTTACATCTACTAGTGCACATGTTCGTAGAACCTATTTTGTCAATTATTATTTTATGTTCACTGTGAACTAAAATATCACCTAAATTAGCTTCTCTTTTGAATTCTACAACTGGGGCCTTAAGAAATACTTTTTTTAAATTTTTCTGAATTATGTAGAATCAGCAAGTGTTTCCAAACTATCTTAGAAATATTGAGCAAAAGTTTAGAGTAAGTCATTACTAATGGGACTCCTTTGACCTTTTTATCTCTATTTTTATAATCTAGTAGATCATCTCTTTTTAGTTTATCCACTTTTCTTAAGTCCGTCTCTATAATTCTTTCTTTGTATCCTCTTTTTTTAAGATGTGTTTTTAATACATTTCTTTGTTTTACATAGTCACTTTCTTTTGAGCATATTCTTCGTATTCTTATTCCTAGACCCTTTGGGATTGCCCTTTTAGTTTGTGTCGGATGTGCAGAGGACATGTGTAAATACGGGTGCATGTCAGTAGGTTTACAGAAGAGGTCAGTCTCAATTGAACCTTCTTCAAGTTTTACTGTGGTATCTAAAAATTCTATTTATTTTCTTGTCCATCAAAGGTCCACCTTAATATTACTGTGTTTTTCATTTGCCATACACTGTGTGTGTGTATATATATATATATATATATAGTATATATAGTATAGACAGCAGGGAGGGGGTTAAAGCCTCCCTGAGGAAAACATGTGCGTAGGCACGTTTGTTTAATTGTTTAATTTAATTGTTTCATTGTTTTAACTGTTTTATTGTTTAATTATCCTCCAGGTGCAGGGTATAAAGGACAGGCAGTTAGATTACTCAGGGCTGCTGTGGAGGAGAAGGAGGCAGGAGAGGTGCTATGCTTCCTGGAAGTCGTGAGGTGAAGAGTGTGCTGTATGAAACCTGTGTGGTTTTTGTTTATTGTGTTTGGCGGGGAAACGGCTTAGCCGTCCTGCGAGTTAGTCAGGGAATAATCTGTGTAGTCAGCGCTCCAAAATCGGAGTTAGGTGTTTATTTTGTGTTTGTTTTATTTTGTGTTTAATTAAAAAGAATTGCGCATAAGCGCTGAAAAATCAGTCTGCTGTGCTGGGTCAAGTTTTTAAAGGGCCAACGAACCCGAGCCGCAAGGCTCATGTTACAATAGACACACACATATTGCATATTATTTATATATGTAGTTGCACATTTGGCCAACGTGGAATAACCTGTGAGAGTTTATGGAATATTTCTAGACCATCAGTCTGCAAAGACAATTTTTCAGAGTCTGTTTTTGTAAAATGTAAAATAAAAATGCCAGAATCCTTTGTTCTGAAAACACTTGAAAGAGTTCCCACCTAATCACTATCTCTGTGTTACCTCAAATAAACAAACTGCAAATTCAAGAACTTTCCATTCACTTCTGTAGAATCTCCATTTGTACTTTTTTTTGTAAATCTATCTGTGAGTGAGTGAGCACATGCTTTTACTTTTAAATGAATACATTATAATTGTCCAATAACCAAGCTGGTTAAACTATAATGCTTATTATTAGGAGTTAAAGAATAAACCATGTGTAACATTAATAGATTTAAATGTTAACTAAATATATATTTACAATACAGTATTTTGATATGTCCAAGCAACAACTATATTCATGTTGTGTGTGTCACTGGGGTAAGTTATAAGTTATAAGTTATAACACCTTGGTAGCGCAGACAAGGAAGCCAGACAAAGTAATTATCAAAAAGAGGTTTATTAATTGTATTCTAAAACTATTAAAAGCAATCAAATTTAACTATGCAAAAACACACTATTAAAATGGCTAAGCACATAAGCAGGGGTGGAAATAAGACTCCCATTGTATAGCAGTAGGAGCCATTTCGGGTTTTCTGACCTGCAGGCTTGTTTTTTCCAGCTACTTTAGTACAGTTTATACAAGGGCCTGCAGTTAGTAAAACCTGAAATGGACCAAACTGCTATGCATTAGGAGTCTTATTTCCATCCCTGCATATGCAAGTAACAATAAAAGTAATAGCTAATTCAATAGCAGCAAAGTTAACAGTAACTATAGCAATAGTATTCAAAATTATAGTTGTATCAATAGCAGCAATGTTAGCAGTAGCAATAGAAGTAATACAGCTATATCAACAGC
>NW_026707379.1:0-27824 GCF_902713425.1 Acipenser ruthenus
GCTGACAGCCGAGTTTCTAAGTCATGCATGCACAGTTTACCATAAACTGGACCGTTAATTCATTTAAGAGTACATGAATCAAAGTTAATGTATTTTTTACTCTCCTCAGAAAACATTTAGGAACATGGTATACCAAAAAAAAAAAAAAAAAGGTCATCTAATTTGCTTCTGTAATGTCCATCAATATATAGTGAGGCATAGGGGTTTATCAGAACTTCTGGGTTTAAGAGACCAGTGCCCTTCAACAACTTCAAATAAATCCTATTGTATTGTATTAGTCAGCATTTCCCTTATCTATTCCTGATCATTTATACTGTAGGTCAGGGGTTTTCAACCTTTTTTTGAAACTGTACCCCTTCTATCTGGAGGTTTCAGCTCGAGTACCCCTTTACAATTTTCGATCAACTGAACGGTACCTCAGTTACAATAAAATGGAGAATAATCTGATGACCACCCCCTCGTTTAATTAATAAATCTGGGTGACAAACTGCTGGTTTAAGACAGAACAACAAACAGTAAGCTTAATTCTTTAATCAGTTAGGCACTACCAGTCTGACACTACAGGCCTTTAAATTGCAGTACCAATTTGCAAGTTGCTAAGTGGTTGCGTTCCTCAAATTTGCAGTGCAAAGTGATATCTTAAAGAATAGGGTATATAGTGCTTTTTTTCGCCTCCCCTCGCTTTTGGTGCAAAACTGTGCTCCGATACACTCAGGCTGATACTGTGATCACAAAACACTTGGAATGGACTTAAATTGGTGCTTCTGTACTCTTTTTAGATGCACAACAATCTTAGCTAAAGAAAATGGGTTCCTTCGAGTTCGTAAGACCCACCACCGCCATTAGCTGAGCCTTACCCCGATGGTGTTTTTATAATGGGATTTGCCATAGGGAAGGGGGTGGTCTCTTATCGTACCCGTATCTCCACGACCCCTGGGCCAACAAACTCAGGACATTCTTTGCGTGCACAAGAGTCTTAGCTAAAGCAAGACATCAGCCACGGGTTCAAACGCCACCCCACCGCCAGATGGTGGCCGTTGCCCCAAAGGGGTTTTATAATGGGATTTCCCATAGACATTTTTCAGGGTGCTGTATCTCGGGTTCCAGGGGTCCCCAAGACTTGAAAATCGGTATGGAGGTCCACCTCGGGGCCCCTGTCGATCCCTCCAAGTGACGTGTCCCCAGCTAGAAAGGACACCAGTTTAGACTTTTTTTGCCAACCTGGAGCTCAAAAGCTATTGGAAATGCAACCTTGACATGCCATCATGCTGAAAATGTGAAAATTTGTTGAAAATGTAGCATTTGAAAACGGGTGGCTCCCTGTGAAAGAGGGCCCCCAGACATGACCATAGGAAGTTCAACCCGGTTTCTAGGCCCCAGGGTCATGGAGATATGACCCCGAAAAGGGTAGTTTTTGGACATTTTTGACAGGGCGGGTAGGGTAAAAGAAAAATTACTACAATCATTTATTTTCACTTTTGACTCCCAGTCTCCTTTCCCTCACTTTATGATTTTATTTTGTGATTATTTAATTATTGTCAAAATAAACGGCCTTCATCTACTCACAGTTGCAGTCTCATTTCTGTCCAAAAAGAACCTGAAACACTACAATATATTGATGGACGTTACATAAGAAAACGAGATGTCCTTTTTTCGGAATACCATGTTCCTTCCCAAAAATGTGTTTTAATATTAGCCTTTAATAAAGGAAAATTATTTTTTAATTAATTTTCATGTATCTATTTCAGTGCAATGTAGTTTCTTCATGTAATAAGAAATACGTTTTTTAACATCTACATTTTTGTTTTTTTCATTAAAAAAAAAAAAAAGATTTCTGGGGAGAGTAAAAAATACATGAACTTTGATTAATGTACTAAGGGTTACTCTCAAATGAATTCACGATCCAGTTTATGGTAAACTGTGCATGCATGACTTAGAAACTCGGCTGTCAGCTGATTCCCCAAAACTGGGCTGAATTCGGAAATGCAAAGCGGCCCATAATTAGGGATGTTATCTAAAAACCAAGGCTGCCCAGAATTTGGGACGTTATCTAAAAACCAAAACGGCCCAGAATTTGGGACGTTATCTAAAAACCAAGACGGCCCAGAATTTGGGACGTTATCTAAAAACCAAAGCGGCCCAGAATTTGGGACATTATCTGAAAAGCAAAGCGGCCCAGAATTTGGGACGTAAGAAAACAGGGGCAGTCTATATGTAAAATTGTGATTACATTAGAGATAAACTAATGTATCCTGTAACAAAACTGCAATAGCGTATATGTTTTATATTAAAATATATCGCAAAAACGATTATAGATATATGCTACTTGAAAGAAAAAAGTACACCACCACAGAAAGCCAATTCTTACATTCGTGCATAACATGATAATTTATATAAAGTAATTCCTCATAGTTTGTAATATCAGTACAGTGTAATACCACATTATATTTTAATGGTAAGGTTGTGGAAAGCAGATCATTCTCTCTATCTGATCACAATGTTAAAAATGCCTGCACGCTTTTCCACTCGTGTGACGACGTATTCATGTGACAGACATGGACCAATCAAAACGCGAGACTGTTATGCGGTTCCATCCCAAAAACCGGGCCTGTGTCATACCTCGAAAGATCCCTGTCCTCTCCGTCCTCTCCGCCCTCTCGGAGGGCCTGCATATTCTGCTCAGCTGACAGCTGAGTTTCTAAGTCATGAATGCACAGTTTACCATAAACTGGATCGTGAATTCATTTAAGAGTAACCCTTAGTACAGGCATATCCAGAAAACATTATTTTTTATGAAGAAACAGAAATAAAATGTAAATGTTAAAAAACGTATTTCTTTATTACAATGAAGAAACTACACTGCACTGAAATAGATACATGGAAATTCAGTTGTTTCCTTTTTTAAAGGCTAATATTAAAACACATTTTTGAGAAGGAACATGGTATTCCAAAAAAGGACATTTCATTTTCTTATGTAATGTCCATCAATATATTGTAGCAAGTTTCGTGGTCTTTTTGGGACAGAAATGAGACTGCAGCCGTGAGTAGGTGAAGGCAATTTATTTTTACAATAATCAAATAATCACAAAATAAAATCAAGTGAGGGAAAGGGGACTGGGAGTCAAAAGTGAAAATAAATGATTGTAGTTGTTTTTCTTTTACCCTACCCTCACTATCTCTCTATCTCCCCCGAACACAACCTTCTCTCACACTCTCGTCTTCCCAAATCCTCCCGGTCTGCCCCCACCCCACCCGTCATTCGTGCCAAACCTGTACCCCGATTCACCTCCACACACAACACGCAACCCCTCCACGCACACACCACCATGCAAGCCCTGCACGCACACACCACCATGCAACCCCTGCACGCACACACCACCATGCAACCCCTGCACGCACACACCACCGTGCAACCTCTGCACACACACACCACCATGCAACCCCTACACGCACACACCACCATGCCATCCCTGCACACACCACAAGGCAACCCCTACATGCACACACACACCATGCAACCCCTACACGCACACACACACCACCATGCAACCCCTACATGCACACACACACCACCATGCAACCCCTACACGCACACACCACCATGCAACCCCTGCACGCACACACCACCATGCAACCCCTGCACTACTTGTGTTCTCTCTGCTGTGTGAGGTTGTACTCCTGGTGGTTTTCATTGAGGCTTCTACACTAGAGGTTGATTCAATGGTGTCAGATTCCTAGCCTCTTCCTCTTTATAAAGCGTGGTTAATGTGAGCTGTCAGCAGCAGGGAGAGCATGCGCATTGCTGGAGAGGGTTAGCTAGGAAATGGCTGTGGGTCCAGAGCCAGGACAGCCATACTTTGTTACTGGAACTGACCTGAAGAAATCAATCATTTAATACTGTGTGCTAACAATCTTTTCTGTGCAATGCTTGCTACATGTTTGTGCTGCCCTTTCAGAGGCCCCCAGTAAGTGCTGAACTGACTTCTGTAAAATAATTCAACCCAAAACAACATATCAATATAAAATATCAATTATAATAATATTAGGGTTGTATTATATATATATATATATATATATATATATATATATATATATATATATATATATATATATATATATATATATATATATATATATATATACAGTGCTGTGAAAAAGTATTTGCCCCCTGTCTGATTTTCTGCATTTTTGCATTTCTGACACTGAATTTTATCAGATCTTCAAACAAAACCTAATATTAGATAAAAGGGACCGAGTGAGCAAATAACACAAAAAATTTGATACGTATTTCATTTATTTATTAAAGAAAGTTATGCAACACCCAATTCAAATTCAATTCAAATCGCCCCCTCAGACTCAATAACTGGTTACGCCACCTTGGTTACGCCAGCAGCAATAACTGCAACAAAACGCTTCCTGTAGTTATTGATTAGTCTCTCACAGCGCCGTGGAGGAATTTTGGCCCACTCCTCCATACAGAACTGCTTCAACTCTGTGTCATTTGTGGGTTTTCGAGCATGAACTGCTCGTTTCAGGTCCTGCCACAACATCTCAATGGGGTTTAGGTCTGGACTTTGGCTAGGCCATTCCAAAACTTTTAATTTCTTGTTCTTCAACCATTAAGATGTAGACTTGCTTGTGTGTTTCGGATCATTGTCTTGCTGCATGACCCAGCTGCGCTTCAGCTTCAGCTCACGGACGGATGGCCTGACATTCTCCTGTAGAATTCTCTGATACAGAGCAGAATTCATGGTTCCTTCAATGATGGCAAGGCGTCCAGGTCCTGATGCAGCAAAGCATCCCCAAACCATGACACTACCACCACCATGCTTGACCGTTGGTATGAGGTTCTTACTGTGGAATGCAGTGTTTGGTTTTCTCCAGACATAACGGGGCCCATGTCGGCCAAAAAGTTCCACTTTTGACTCATCTGTCCATAGAACATTGTTCCAGAACGCTTGAGGATCATCCAGGTGCTTTTTGGCAAACTTGAGACGAGCATTCATGTTCTTCTTAATGAGCAATGGTTTCTGCCTTGCTACTCTGCCATGAATCCCATTTTTGCCCAGTGTCTTTCTGATGGTGGAGTCATGAACACTGACCTTAGCCGAGGCGAGAGAGGCCTGCAGATCCCTGGATGTTGTTCTAGGGTTCTTTGTGACTTCCTGGACGATTTTACGCCTTGCTCTTGGAGAGATTTCGGCAGGACAGCCACTCCTGGGAAGATTCACTACTGTCCCAAACTTTCTCCATTTGGACAATATGGCTCTGACTGTAGTTCGGTGGAACCCCAGAGCCTTAGAAATGGCTTTGTAACCCTTTCCAGACTGATATGCATCAACAACCTTTTTGCGGAGGTCTTCAGGAATTTCTTTTGTTCGTGGCATGATGTGCCTCTAGAACCTGTGTGCTGACAACTTCACTCTGATGGTAAGGGCCAAAGTTACTCAGATTTATATTGGGCAGGGCTGGCCCAAATCAGGCCTGGTTGTTAACCAAAGTACTCAAACAGCTGACCCTAATTATCCCTTTAATTGGGTTGAGTAAACTAGGGGGGTATGGCAGGGCGGAAGCCCTACACATGGGAAATATGTAGTTTTATTGTATATTTTTGCGTTATTTGTTGTAAATTGATTTAATTAATTGTTTAACTACTGTGGCGCTCCGCTGGGGGACGATTACCTGTCTGTGTGGAGCAGCAGCTGAAAGCAATCAGCTGTTCTAGGAGCTCTTAAAATAAACAAATCCCCCGGGCCAGATGAGATCCTCCCAATAATACTCAAAGAAATGAAAGAAGTTATTTACAAACCGCTAACCGCTAAGTCTAGCATAAAAGATTAATTCTCAAACTGAACGCAGTAGGGATTCAAGGGGATTCATGCACATGGATTAGGGAGTGGTTAACATGTAGAAAACAAAGTACTGATTAGAGGAGAAACCTCAAAATGGAGCGAGGTAACCAGTGGTGTACCACAGGGATCAGTATTAGGTTCTCTGCTATTCCTAATCTACATTAATGATTTAGATTCTGGTATAGTAAGCAAACTTGTTAAATTTGCAGACGACACAAAAATAGGAGGAGTGGCAAACACTGTTGCAGCAGCAAAGGTCATTCAAAATGATCTAGACAGCATTCAGAACTGGGCAGACACATGGCAAATGACATTTAATAGAGAAAAGTGTACAGTAAAAATGTGCATTATAAATGTGCATTATAAATATCATATGGGAGATACTGATATTGAAGAAGGGAATAAAAGATAAAAGAAACAAGGACCAGTCTTGGAGATTAGATAAAGGGGCATTCAGAACAGAAAATAGGAGGCACTTTTTTACATAGAGAATTGTGAGGGTCTGGAACCAACTCCCCAGTAATGTTGTTGAAGCTGACACCCTGGGATCCTTCAAGAAGCTGCATGATGAGATTCTGGGTTCAATAAGCTACTAACAACCAAACGAGCAAGATGGGCTGAATGGCGTCCTCTCGATTGTAAACTTTCTTATGTTCTTATCTGACCGTGACATTGATTTAACCCAATTTGGCTGCCATTTTGAGGTCATGTGACTTTATGTGTTTCTGGAAAACTGGAAAATATGGCCCTTATTGTCTTAATGTTTCAGTGCCACATTGTTTCAACGTCTACCACATTCATGATAGAAATCACTAGCTTTCAGACTGGGTCGATTCAACTGATGAAAACATTGGCAGATCTAAATACCACAGATGCTTAAATATTAAATTATGACTTTTTTTGTCTTTTTACTACTTGAAAGACAAAATACACTTAATTAACAGATGTTGGTTTTGTCTGAGTTACATTCTTTAATGATTTACAGTTGGTACACTGCTCTCAGTAAAGTTCCAATAAAGCGGGTATCCATTGGAAGTTAACCATTTCCCTGCCATATTGTTTTAACCTCATATCAACCATCTTTTTCACATATTCAATTTAGCTTTGGACAGTCAAGTAGTCTCCAATTTAAATAGTATTTAGGTTCAAGGAGATCAAGGTCTTTAAAAATAGGTTCACCATCACAGACACAACACAAGGATAGTTCCATTAATAGCAGCAGCTTATTGGATATCAGCAAGATTAGAAATGATTTACATATCGGGGTAAAAGAGCAGATTATAGATTTTTAGTATAGAAATTACAACTTTGACACATTTTGTTTTTTTACCCCAAAATCTCAAGTCACCTTTCATTTTGATACACACATCTTTTTGTGTAGTTTTCATATGCATGTTCAACAGTTGCACTCTGCTCTTAGAAAAGTTATTTTTGTGGTTAATGTCACCCTACCTTGAACTCTCATGCCCTACGCGAATGCAGAGTATACAATGAGAGCTTTCTCTCAGCTTCATGTTAAGAACCATTCAATCTGATATGACGTTCTGTGAGGTTGCACAACAGTTGCTGTAATGGAAGACAGAAAGACGACGGTGCAAGAACTGAACGCTTATTATTAACAGCACAAAATAACAAAAAGGATAAATGTGAGAAAATAAATAGAACTATTAACAGAAATGACGAATATGCAGCACGATAACAGAGTCCTAATAGGCTTCAACATAGGATTACATTGCCTCTAGCCTCTGGTAAAGCAACACCACAAAAAACTTCCTCCCCTATTTCCTTGCTGAGTTTATATATAGCTGGCTATCTTCAGCCCCTCCCCCTAAGCTCACCGAAGTGAGAAGTACACACATGTATAACTATTTACAAATATTTGCTAAACACATATTGTCCATACTTTACATGAAACTATATAAAATACATTTGAATGACCATTTCATTCCACTTCTTTTCTTCAAAGCGTATTAATATTATTTCTAACATAGTTCTCTTACACTAGTACTAAACTTTATTCCCTCCCTCCCCCACGTATTGGGAGCAGTGAGCTCACTCTCATGAGCTCCAGTATAACTGCCTGTGCCTGTGCATGCTCAGCGCATTCCACGCTGCGGCTCAAACAAGTCTCTAACAAACAAATCAAGGCCAAATTTAAAAGGTATGCTTTTTTTGTTTTTTCTTTGTAGTTTGTATTTGAAACACAAACCCTCCTGCGATATTCTTCTAATAAAAGTGCGCACACTTTCACTAAAAGAATATTTGCATTTTGCTGTGTTCACCAAGATTCCTCTAACTCTTTTTTATTTTCATAGGTCTCCTGGCAACAACTCCAACTCATGTTACCTCTCCTACCGGTAAGTACACTGTTTTATAAGGTTTTGGTCACAGTATGTTATATATGGTTTTAATGTGCATTTAAATATTAAAAGTAGAAGTAGAGCATTAGTGCCTCTTTCAGTCCTGTAGCTACCGTCCAATCCCTTTTAAACAGTGCAATTCCTGGTAGACCATGATGAAACGGCAATGTTCCCTTTCAAGTCGAAAATAACCATCGAGGTATGGGACATTGCCGTCAGGCAGTAGGGATTGGCTGAGCTTTATGTCAAAGCTGCCGATAGGCCTCCGCGCAAGCTGCCGTGTAAGCCCGCCCCCCTGGGAGCTTACTATACGCAGCGCGCGGAGAGTCACTTCCTCTTTTGCCTTCAGCATCAGTAGCGGTAGGACTTAGAGCTATTTAACTGATTGTACTCACTAAGCTTAGGCTTGAGAAGCTGGTTTATCCCCTTCTCCGAGTTTATTTCAGTTATACTCTCCGGAGTTATTATTGTTTATTATTGTGTATTTGTATTATTATTTAGGATATATTTTGTTTAACATTATATATTCCTTTTCGCTTTGCTTCGGCATCGCGTTCTTCGTGGTCTCCCCGTCTTTCCTCTGTTCCTTTTATTATTATTGTGTGGGTTTTTTGTATATATATATTTTATATATATATTATATTTATTGTGTATATATATATTTGTATATATTGTACATTGTGTGTCGGACGCGTGTTGCGTTGGCCTTGGCCACGCGCAATTGCATCCTCGGTCTAGCTTAGGCTAAACCGTGTGTGTGTGCGGGTAGTCTGCTCTGCAGTGTTCCCCCCCGCGGCGCGTTCCCGCCACGTGGTATTGCACTAAACTCCCTTTCCTTCTGCAGCGTCCACATAAAAAAAAAAAAAAAAAAAGATTTTCCCTTCACTATACAGAGGAAGACAACCACCAACGTGCAAAATCCCCAGCACCTTCAGGTAGGTATTGCACAGCATCAGACACTGTACCAGCACTTAGCGTCTCCGCTTGGCGGGTCAGCTGACGCTTAGGCGTCTGTGCTAGCGTTCCACGCTCGGTACTCGCGCTTCGGCGCTCGCGCTCCGGCGCTTTTGGTGTCAGCGCTTGTGCGCTTGGTGCAGCGCTTCGGCGCTTTGTGCAGCGCTTCTGCGCTTGGTGCTTAGTGCTTCTGCACTTGGGGCTCAGTGCTCGACGCTCGACACTTCGGCGCTCGGTGCTCGACGCTCGGTGCACGTTCCATCAACGCTTGGTGCTCGGTGCTCGACGCTCGGTGCTCGACGCTCGACGCTTCGGCGCTCGACGCTCGGTGCTCGGCGCTTGGCGCCTCGACGCACGCACCCTCGACGCACCTCGGTGCTCGACGCTCGGTGCTCGACGCTCGGTGCTGGGCGCTCGACGCTTCGGCGCTCGGTGCTCGGCGCTTGGCGCCTCGACGCACGCACCCTCGACGCTCGACGCACGCACCCTCGACGCTCGACGCACGCGCCTCGACGCTCGGCGCTCGACGCTTCGGCGCTCGACGCTCGACTCTCGGTGTTCGACGCTTCGGCGCTCGACGCCTCAACGCGCGCACCCTTGACGTCGACGCACGCACCTCGGTGCTCGACGCTTCGGCGCTCGGTGCTCGACGCACGCACCCTCGACGCCTCGGCGCTCGACGCACGCACTTCAGGTGCTTGACGCTTGGTGCCCGGCGCTTCGGCGCTCGACGCGCGCACCTCGGCTTTTAACGTCTCTGCGTGATTGACGTCAATACTAGACGCTTCGGCGTTTTACGATGTCTGGGTTCCACCGTTGCGTGACCTGTCAGGCCAAGTTGCCTGCCAGCGACCCTCACGAGGACTGCGTCGCATGCTTAGGGCCGGACCATGCGGCATCTGCCCTGGCAGACAGGGCATACTGCCAGCTATGTGCGGGGTTTCAAACACGCACCCTGCGCCAGAGAGCTAGGAAGGCGGTTGGAGGTCGTTCCCCATCCTCGGGCTCGTCCCACACCGTCTCGGCCCCACCATCATCTATCGTGTCGCTGCCGGCGACGTCTCAGCCTATGAGCCCATCTTCCCAGCTTACAGCTGGTCAGAGGTCTCCAGTTAGACGTGCTCGGGAACGTTCCCGCAGCCCCTCCTCTCGCGGGGCTCGCCCCCGTCGGGAGTCTCGATCCAGATCTCGATCGCCTCGCCGGAGAAGGCACTCCCGCTCCCCTCGAAGGGGTAGACGGCATCAGGACACATCTGGGGTGGCTGAGCTCACCTCCAAGATGTCGCAGTTTATGGAGCTCATGATGGGACAACAATCCCTCCTCATGACCCTAGCGAATGTGGCGCCTCGGGCCCCAGAGATGGTTACCGGACCCAGCGCTAGTCAGCCGATGGTTCCTCCACCAGTGCCCCAGGAAGTAGAGTGGGACGCCGATGCTGTCTCAAGGGACGCATCTGACGCAGACCCGCTCTTCGAAGATACAGAGCCTGAGGTGGCATCCCAGCACTCTGGGCAGGACGACCCTGAAGTGCTGGATACTAATGACCCTATCTGGTCAGTGGTGGAGAGGGCAGCCCGTCACCTAGGCGTGGACTGGCCTGCATCAGAGCCAACACGACGCTCTCTATTTGAATTGCCATCGGCTCCGCCCCTTCAGTCCAGGATGCTCCCGGCATTCCCGGATTTTATTAAGGAGGTGCAGTCCACCTGGGGAGCACCGGCCTCCGCCCCTGCGACTTCTCGCAAGGCTTCGGCCTTCACCATGCACGGGGCGAGCGAAGCTGGGCTAGCGTTGTTTCCGCCAGTGGGCGCCGCGTTCGCCGCGCTAGTAAAGACGCCGACACTTTCGGGGCTGGCTAAGGACCCTTCCTGCCCTAACAGGCAGTGTAGGATTACGGAGGCCCACCTAAAAAAGGGTTATGCCGCGGCTACAGAGGCAGTTAGACTGTCTAACATGGCCAGCCTCCTGACAGTCTACCAGGCGGCGCTGATTCGCGACCTGCCTGAGTCCCCATCCGTCGGACTCAGAACCGAGCTGGGTGCAGTTGCACAGCTTTTGGTCAAGCTGGCTCAGCTGAATGCGCGAGCACAGGGCAGGAGCATTGCTTCCCTTGTAGTGGCAAGGAGGCAGCTATGGCTCTCACAGGCCAGGGTACAGGAGCCTGATAAGGCCTCGTTGCTAGATGCTCCTATATCCCCGGGGCACACGTTTGGCCCAGCGGTGGAGGAGATGCTGCAACGCTCCGTCAAGGCGCGTGAGGCGTCGCAGCAGTTGGCTAAGATGTGGCCAAGCAAGCCTTTCCAGCCAAGGCGGCCGCAGGAGCGCCAATGGTGCAGGGCGCCGCCGCAGCAGCAGGCGCACCCACAGGGCAGTAAAACCGCCCCTTTGGGGGTTGCAGCACGCAGCCAACCCGCGTTTGCAAGACCGCAGCGCGGAGGGTGGCGCCCCAGAGGAGGTAGCAGACCACGCCCTCGTGGCTCTGGTCAGGCCCCTCGTGAGCGAGCGCAGCCTAAGCAGCCCTGAGAAACCCCGGCAGCCATTAACCCACCCCTACACTGTTCCACAGCTCCTGTTCTGGCAACAATGCACCAACGACATCTGGGTGCGCAAAACTATACTCACCGGGTACACCCTTCAATTCCGGTTAAAACCCCCCCCCTTCAGGGGAGTGGTGGTAACTGCAGTGAAGGACTCGGTTCAGTCCTCAGCTCTAAATGCAGAAATACAGGCATTGCTCAAGAAGCGTGCCATTCAACTAGTAGACCCTGCTCTGACCGACCAGGGGTTCTACTCCAAATACTTCCTTGTGCCAAAGAAGGACGGCGGGCTCCGCCCTATTTTAGATCTGCGACTACTGAACAAATACCTACGGGTGTTGTCGTTCAAGATGCTTACGCACAGGCACATTGTCCAGTCTGTCCGGCAAGGCGACTGGTTTACCACCGTAGACCTCACAGATGCATACATTCACGTTCCCATCTGTCCGGGTCACAGGAAGTACCTACGTTTCGCATTTCAGAGCAGGGTCTACGAGTTTTGTGTCCTGCCATTCGGCCTGTCTCTAGCTCCTCGAACCTTTTCGAAGTGTATGGACGCCATTTTAGCCCCCTTGCGGGTTCAAGGCGTTCGACTGCTGAACTATCTGGACGACTGGCTCGTCTGCGCGCAGTCAAAGGAGCAGCTGGCACAGCACACAGTTATGGTTACAGACCATCTTCAGCTGCTAGGTCTGAAGGTCAATCCAGACAAGAGCCGCCTCGTGCCCAGCCAACAGACCGAGTTTTTGGGTCTGCATCTGGACTCAGTGTCCATGGAAGCGACCCTATCGACACAAAGAGTTGCCTCATTAGAGCGGTGTCTCTCCCTATTCAGGTTGAGAGAAACAGTCAGCATGGAGCTCTGTCAGCGCATGCTGGGGTTGATGGCTGCCGCCTCGCAAGCCCTTCCTTTGGGCTTACTACACCAGAGACCTCTGCAGGCCTGGTTCAATGCCTTCGCGTTGCACCCGCGGAGAGACAAGCACTGCAGGTTGAGGGTATCCCGAACCTGCTGGGAAGCATTACGCTGGTGGAGAGTTCAGTCGAACATCCGCCAGGGTGTGCGCTTGGGTCCCATCTTCCGAAGGGAAGTTATCACAACCGACGCTTCCAACCAAGGTTGGGGAGCAGTCTGGAACGGGACAGGGACCCGTGGAGTGTGGTCAGGACCCTGGAGGTCAGCCCACATCAACGCTCTGGAACTCAGAGCAGTGGACCTCGCCCCTTCGGCACTTCTTGCCAGTGCTTCTAGACAAGCACGTGTTAGTGCGGTCAGACAACACCACAGTAGTGGCGTATATCAATCGCCAGGGCGGATTGCGGTCCCCCGGTCTTCACCGGATGGTAACGCGGCTGTTGCTCTGGGCTCAACCGCGTTTAGCCTCTCTGCGTGCAGTTCATCTGCCGGGCAGAGTCAATTACGCAGCGGATCTCCTGTCCAGAGGAGGTCCTCTTGCGGGCGAATGGCGTCTTCGCCCTCAGGTGGTAGAGAGCATTTGGGACTGGTTCGGCACAGCGCAAGTCGATCTCTTCGCTTCGCGAGAGACCACGCACTGTCCCCTATGGTTCTCGGTGAAGGACCTCGACAGCCCCCTAGGAGTCGATGCACTGGCTCACGAATGGCCGCCAGGGCTCCTGTACGCATTTCCACTGATTTCGATGCTCCCCCGCCTTCTTGGAGAAGGTCAGGGTAGAGCAAGCGACAGTTATCCTGATCGCTCCTCGGTGGCCTCGGAGCATATGGTTCCCGAGTCTAGTGCAGTTGTTGCACGGTCGCCCGAGGGAGCTCCCTCTGCGAGCGGACCTGTTGTCCCAAGCCCTAGGAGGGCTATGGCATCCGAACCCCAAGCTCATGCAGCTATGGGCTTGGCCCCTGAGCGGGAGCGCCTGTCAGCCTTAGGGCTTTCGACGGCGGTTATATCCACTATTCAGAGTGCGAGAGCGCCCTCTACTCGGTCGCAATATGCGTATAAGTGGCAATTATTTCAGAGTTGGTGTCTGGCTGAGGGCCATGACCCGGTCTCCTGCCCTATGGCAGTGATATTACAGTTTCTGCAGAAGCTGTTAGATGAGGGTAAGTCACCCTCTACACTTAAAGTGTATTTGGCCGCTATTTCGGCTTGCCATGTACGCATTGACGGGTTATCACCTGGTTGCCATTTTTTGGCATCTCAGTTTCTGAAAGGCGCAAGACGCTTGCGGCCTCCAAGAACGACCAGTTTACCGTCGTGGAGCCTTGATGTGGTGCTAGAAGCCCTTGCCAAGGCACCGTTTGATCCTCTCCACAGCGTGGATATGAAGCTCATATCTATTAAGACTGCGTTTTTGCTGGCTGTGGTATCAGCAAAACGCGTGAGCGAGTTACATGCACTTTCAGTGCATCCTTCTTGTACTCGTTTTGCAGGAGACGGTTCTAAGGTCTCCATGCGCCCTAATCCGGCCTTTTTACCAAAGGTTATATCCCCGTTCCACATGAACCAGTCAGTCGAGTTGATGGCGTTCCATCCTCCTCCTTTTTCTTCCCAGAGGAAGAGCGGTTACACATGCTCTGCCCTGTGAGGGCATTGAGGTGTTATATTGACCGTACAAAGACTGTGAGGCAGACAGAACAGTTGTTCATATGCCATGGTTCTAGATCTTTGGGTCAGCCGCTGTCTAAACAGCGCCTTTCCCACTGGATAGTGGATACTATTAAATTAGCGTATGAATCTGCAGGCCTTCCACCACCAGGGCAGTTGAAGGCGCATTCTACCAGGGGTATGGCGACATCCTGGGCCCTCTTTCGAGGGGTGCCGGTGTCTGATATTTGCGCGGCAGCCAGTTGGGCTACGCCGCATACTTTCATGAGGTTTTACAGGTTAAATGTACTGGAATCCTCTGCTCCGTCATTTGGAGCATCTGTGTTGCACTCTATGACGCCTCAGGTTGCGGACGTCTAGAGTGGTTGACAATATGGTGTGACTATTCCACCTTGGGACAGGTGTCATTGTGAGCATAGACGCTGAGGCGCAGCTCCGCATATGTGTAGATGTACTGCCTACGCAGTTGCGTTATGACGTAAGGCTGTCCTACTGCCGAGAATCCTCCCTTGCCACGGCTTGGGTACACTGTTCCCATACCTTGATGGTTATTTTCGACTTGAAAGGGAACGATAGGTTGCGGATGCAACCCCGGTTCCCTGAAAGAGAAAATAACCATCAAGCCGCGAGGTCGCTCTGGAGGCCTTCACGGCCTGAAGGGCAAAAGAGGAAGTGACTCTCCGCGCGCTGCGTATAGTAAGCTCCCAGGGGGGCGGGCTTACACGGCAGCTTGCGCGGAGGCCTATCGGCAGCTTTGACATAAAGCTCAGCCAATCCCTACTGCCTGACGGCAATGTCCCATACCTTGATGGTTATTTTCTCTTTCAGGGAACCGGGGTTGCATCCGCAACCTATCGTTAGCGTTCATGGTTTTAGTGAGGGTAGCGATTAACAGCTCCCTCACACATTCCCTTCCACCTCCAGTTTCTCACTCTTGGGAATGCGGGTAAGGAAGTCTGCTATCTTGTTCTGTACTCCAGCCCGAGTAAACTTAAAAGGTTGCATTTTACAAGTACTGTAGCAGCCACCCAGTGACACCCAATGAGTCCTAACACCACCACTAGGGGGGCACTACTAAACTAAATTAAAAAGGTTTGGAATAGGGGCAAAGTGACCAGGAATGACAACAGAATGACAGAGGCAGAATAAAAGTTCACAAAGCTTTATTACAGTGATCTTAGGTTTACATAAATCAGTTTAAATAACTATACAATAAAATGCAAACAGTTTTACTAAAAACAAGGAGGGGAAATTAAAGCCAGTCATTATATATATATATATATATATATATATATATATATATATATATATATATATATAGTTATGAATGCTCAAAGTCAGGAGAGGGCTTAACTTAAATCCAAGATGGCCACCAGGCCAAAAAAAATATATGAATTTGGTGCGTTAAAACTAAATTTGACATGATTAAAGCACATTTTTGGGGCATTTTGATTTCAGATATGTTTAAGTTAGTTAAAAACGAAAGGTAATAAATCTGTTTAGGATTTTGTTTGTTGAAATCAAAAATTCCGTCCAACCAAGCGACTCTTAATTGTGATCAGGGTCCTCTAAATGATCTAACCATGAAAATAATGTCACACAGTAATTCTTCAGTCCCTAATTGTTCTTCTCTGTTTCTACAGAGCTGCCCCAGACTACACTCACCCTGGAGCCTCCATTCCCAGAGATATTCACCGGGGAGACAGTCACTCTGAGGTGTGGGGTTGAGGGGGGTTCTGCTGGCTGGAAATATCTCTGGTACAAAGACAGTGAGGACACTCCAGTGCTCCAGACTGCTGGTCGCAGTATAACTGGTGACAGCTACACCATCACTGCAGCCGCTGTATCTGACCAGGGCCAGTACTGCTGTCGAGGACAAAGAGGAGATCAGCCACTCTACTCTCAGCGCAGCGATCCTGTGAAATTAAACATAACTGGTGAGTTTCTTACATTCCCAACCATTCCGATACAGGCCCTATTGATTTAGACAGTGTTTTGATTAAATAAGTCTTGTATTCATAAAAAGTTGACTGTTACAAGTGAATTAATTGATTTCATCTGGTTCAACCACAGATTAAATGTTTTTTTGTTTATGACTGTAAGTCGCCCTGGATAAGGGCGTCTGCTAAGAAATAAATAATAATAATAATATTTAATTCAGGTATATTTCAAATAAAAACCCAACAGGGTTAAAAGCACAGTAAAACATTATATTAATAATCATGTTGAGAGAATGGCTCCACATGTATTTTCTGTGGCAAAAGTTTGTTACACAAAACTTATATAATTAACGAGTCCAAGGATGGATTTATACCACTTGTGGTGTGTTTAAAGGCCCTTGGCTGACGCCTCGGGCCTTATCACCACCCCAGGTGTGGTATATATGATGGGAACCGCACGGTCCGTCGTGGTTTATACCTTACATATACAATAACTTTGGAAAGTTCAAACACTCAAAAAAAATATGATTTCTATTTTAACAAGGGTTTTATGGCCTGAGGGTTTTATGGTTGTGTAATCAAGAGAGAGGAGTGCATGTTGTTTGCAGGTTTTTCTATTTATTTATTTATTTATTTATTTATTTATTTTGCTTCACTTCATTTTGAATGGAATCCTTTGACTGTAGTCATGCATTTGCATTTGTTGGGACATGGCAGAAGTTGGTGAAGTGAGCCATTAAGCACTTGACTACTATTAAAAGTCCATCCTCTGGAAGTAATGCAAAAAGATGTGGCTCTGCCTAATCACAAGTTAACACAAATGTTCTTAACAGTTCAGAATGAACTGTGTTCTCGTAGTGGTACTAAAAGAAAATTACTACAGCACATAAGAACATAAGAAAGTTTACAAACAAAGATGAGGCCATTCATCCCATCTTGCTCGTTTGGTTGTTAGTAGCTTATTGATCCCAGAATCTCATCAAGCAGCTTCTTGAAGGATCCCAGGGTGTCAGCTTCAACAACATTACTGAGGAGTTGGTTCCAGATCCTCACAATTCTCTGTGTATTCTCTGTGCCTTTTAAACCCGGGATAATTCTGGTCGCTCTTCTTTGCACCCTTTCTAGAGCAGCAATATCCTTTTTGTAACGAGGTGACCAGAACTGAAAACAACATTCTAGATGAGGTCTTACTAATGCATTGTAAAGTTTTAACATTACTTCCCTTGATTTAAATTCAACACTTTTCACAATATATCTTGTTGACTTTTTTTATAGCTTCCCCTCTACCTCTGTGTAACACTGTTATTGGGAGACAACCACATTTGCTAATTACAGTGACATGCATATATTACTGAGGAACCAAATGCTATGAGAATTGTATACATTGGTAAAAAAAAAAAATAGGGAAACATCCAACCACATCCAACCGCATCCTGATCAAAAGATGCAAAGGTCTAGACCATGTAAGTGAGTCATTATATATATATATATATATATATATATATATATATATATATATATATATATATATATATATATAAATAAAGCCTATAGGGAAATCTGAAAAGCTATTGTTATTTTTTTTTTAAGTGAAACATTTAGTAATGGACATAGCATGGACCAAAAAGCTCCAGTGAAATAAGGAATCAGATTCAAAAACAGATACAATTGTTGATCGCAATGTTATGGTTTTGAGAAAACTAGGCCGGGATGATGCTCAGGAAATATTGTTTTGTCATAAATTAATTAAAGAACAAATTTAGGGAAGATTTTGTAATTTCAGATGACAGCAGGGTTAAAAAAATTTAAATGACTCTGCGTTCCGGAATGTAATGTGCATGCCCGTTTGTGACTTTTCCTAAATATATGCATTAGATATAGTGACGGCGTTTGAGCTGCATATTCACAAGAAATTGACAATTATAAACATGTTTACCTAGAAGCACACAAACCGGTCATTTTAACCGGTTATTTCAATACATATTTATTTATCAAATGTAGCCTATAATCCGGTAAATGCTCAGGGAAAGTGTAGAAGCGTGTATTGTGTGTGGACTGTAGAGGTTAGAAAGCTGCCAGGTATGCAGGCTAAATAAATCTGCTATATAAATAGTTTATTGTATTATAGTTATTTATGTTTTGAAGTAGTGCATTAGATACTATTTTTTGAAAAAAAAGACCCTTTGATGTTATTTTTACAAACAAATAAAATGTTTATAGAACTCCGTATGTACGAGACCCGTTACAAAATAGTCACTAGTGAAATGTTTAATTTATTTATGTTTTATTTAAGTTTTTCTTGTTTTGTACTGCTGCTTTTGAAGAAAAATATTTGATGTTTTGTTTTCTATTTAAATATGGTGTTTCTGCTATGCAAATGTTTGATTTGATGTTCATAAACACAACTTTTGAGTTTTATACAATCGTTTGTCTTTCATTGTCATATTACAGCTGTTTAAAAAGCTACCGGTTAAAATGACCGGTTTGGTGCTTCTAGGTAGTTCGAAATTCCGGCATATCTAGTGTTAAATTTCAGCGTTTCAAAGTTAGTTTTTTCCTTCTTCAGAAATTACTGTTTTGTGAAATAGAAAACAGGCCATTTTGAAATGAAAAAGCATTAGCTTTACACAGGTAAAGTCTTGCCCACAGTCTCTCAGATAGACAAGAGCTGGAGGACTAGAATTGTGCACCTCTGACCTATTGCATTAGCCTATTGTATTGTATTATATCCTGCTATTGTACAGTGTTATGTGCACATTGCAAAAGGTTGTTATTATCCCTTCAGTATGTGTTTCATACCTGATCCAGGGGGTCTTGTCTGAACCATCCAGATATATTTAATATTTCCCATGAATAGGGCTATTGTCGGACAACCAACCAGAATAATCAACCAAGAATACAAATCTCAGACAGTAAAAATGTATAATTACAACAATACAGAGCTGTGCCCTCTTTACTGGACCCTGAGAGACAGTAACATTGAGCTGCTTTCATTTGAGAGAATCAGAGTCTGTGTTTCCATTGTACTGGAACCTGGGCAGCAGTGTGGAGTAGTGGTTAGGGCTCTGGACTCTTGACCGGAGGGTTGTGGGTTCAATCCCAGGTGGGGGACACTGCTGCTGTACCCTTGAGCAAGGTACTTTACCTAGACTGTTCCAGTAAAAACCCAACTGTATAAATGACTAATTGTATGTAAAAAATATTAATAATATTGAGTAAAAAAAAAAGAATAATGTAATTGTATGTAAAAATGTGATATCTTGTAACAATTGTAAGTCACCCTGGATAAGGGCGTATGCTTAGAAATTAATAATAATAATGCAATGTTTTATTTCTGTCTTTGTATTGGAGATGGATGTTCCTAACATGCCTTGTTTCTTCATTTACCCAGAGCTGCCAAAGGCTGTGCTGACCAGCAGTCCTCAATGGAGAAACCTGTACACTGGAGAGACTGTCACCCTGAGCTGTGAGGTTGAGGGGCGTTTCACTGGATGGCGATATCTCTGGTACAAGAAAAGTGAGGGAGGCACAGTGCAGCAGATTGGAGACGCTATTGATGAGAGATACACAATCAGGCTTGCTGATCAGTCCTATAGTGGACAGTACTGGTGTGAGGCACAAAGAGGAGATCGACCACGTTCCTCTCAGCGCAGTGATCCTGTTACACTGACTGTGTCTGGTGAGTTTATGAACACAGCGATCCTGTTACACTGACTGTGTCTGGTGAGTTTATTAACACAGTGATCCTGTTACACTGACTGTGTCTGGTGAGTTTATTAACACAGTGATCCTGTTACACTGACTGTGTCTGGTGAGTTTATCAACACAGTGATTCTGTTACACTGACTGTGTCTGGTGAGTTTATTAACACAGTGATCCTGTTACACTGGCTGTGTCTGGTGAGTTTATTAATACAGTGATCCTGCTACACTGACTGTGTCTGGTGAGTTTATTAACACAGCGATCCTGTTACACTGTGTCTGGTGAGTTTATTAACACAGCGATCCTGTTACACTGACTGTGTCTGGTGAGTTCATTAACACAGCGATCCTGTTACACTGACTGTGTCTGGTGAGTTTATTAACACAGTGATCCTGTTACACTGACTGTGTCTGGTGAGTTTATTAACACAGCGATCCTGTTACACTGACTGTGTCTGGTGAGTTTATTAACACAGTGATCCTGTTACACTGACTGTGTCTGGTGAGTTTATTAACACAGCGATCCTGTTACACTGACTGTGTCTGGTGAGTTTATTAACACAGTGATCCTGTTACACTGACTGTGTCTGGTGAGTTTATTAACACAGCGATCCTGTTACACTGACTGTGTCTGGTGAGTTTATTAACACAGTGATCCTGTTACACTGACTGTGTCTGGTGAGTTTATTAACACAGCGATCCTGTTACACTGACTGTGTCTGGTGAGTTTATTAACACAGTGATTCTGTTACACTGACTGTGTCTGGTGAGTTTATTAACACAGTGATCCTGTTACACTGACTGTGTCTGGTGAATTTATTAACACAGTGATCCTGTTACACTGACTGTGTCTGGTGAGTTTATTAACACAGTGATCCTGTTACACTGACTGTGTCTGGTGAGTTTATTAACACAGCGATCCTGTTACACTGACTGTGTCTGGTGAGTTTATTAACACAGTGATTCTGTTACACTGACTGTGTCTGGTGAGTTTATTAACACAGTGATCCTGTTACACTGACTGTGTCTGGTGAGTTTATTAACACAGTGATCCTGTTACACTGACTGTGTCTGGTGAGTTTATTAACACAGTGATCCTGTTACACTGACTGTGTCTGGTGAGTTTATTAACAAAGTGATCCTGTTACACTGACTGTGTCTGGTGAGTTTATTAACACAGTGATCCTGTTACCCCTGCTGTGTCTGGTGAGTTCATTAACCCAGCTGAACAGACCCCTCAATACAGACCCCTGAGAGGCAGTACTGATCCATTTTAAACTGCCTGAGGCAGTAATGTAGTTGATTGTAAGAAAGAAAAACCCAGCTGGATGGCAGTGGTGATGTTGCTCTCTTTAATCACCTCTTTTATTAGACCCTTCCATTCAGAACAATTACAACAGAGGAGTTGGTCACTATGCACTGTATAACAAAATGGCTTTCGTTCACACCAGATTACAGCAGAAAGCCAGACAGTCACTCTGTAATCACTTTCACCCACTGCTAGGGTACGGTTCATTCTCCCCAGCTGCTTTCGTTATTGATCATCTCTGGAGGCTTTACATTACATTGATCTGCTGTGTGTGATTAAATACAAAACCTTTGCACTAAATAAAAAAAAAAAATACATCAAATATGGTTTAATTATGATAGATAGATGAAATCTTAGGTCAGAATCATACAAAGTAAAAATAAATTACATAAACCACTGTTACTCTTTAAAAAAATGTATTGTATAGGTGGTCCTGAAAAGCATGTTGGAAGGTCCTGGAGTAAATATAAACATTCTTTTAACCTAAAATCTAAGATAAAGCATTGTACTTTTTAATGGCTCGGATTACGATGCTCTTCATTTGTGATTTAAAGTACTCATGGTTATTAATAAATCAGGTAAAAAGAAAAGGTAATTTCAATGTTCATAAAAGTAAAATGTAATAAAACTTTAAAGATTTTGCTATAAAAAACACAGTTTAAATAGTCACATAAAAACAGCATAATATTGTGAGCTTTTATATGAAAACAAAACACATTTAAGCATAGATGACATAACTGAAATGAATCATGAAATCAGAAAATCAGAATTGAACGGTGACTGGTATACCGTATTAGTCCTTTAGGCGAATTCAGAAGGAACTGTCTATATTTTTTAGGGGAATCTCAGTGAGCTGTCCCAGACGATGATTTTCATCAAAGTTATTGTTTCACCGTAGTTTGTGGAAGATGCTTCCAACATTCAAGGTTCAGCATTTAACACTAGAAGTGCCAAGCCAGTCAATTTAACCGTTTTGAGCTTTAAAATTTAAATGACTCTGCGTTCCGGAATGTAATGCGCATTATAAACATGTTTACCTAGAAGAGCCCAAACCGGTCATTTTAACCGGTTATTTCAGTACATATTTATTTATCAAATGTAGCCTATAATCCGGTAAATGCTCAGGGAAAGTGGAGAAGCGTGTATTGTGTGTGAACTGTACAGGTTAGAAAGCTGCCAGGTATGCAGGCTAAATAAATCTGCTATATAAATAGTTTATTGTATTATAGTTATTAATGTTTTGATGTAGTGCATTATATACTCTTTTTGAAAATAAAAGACCATTTGATGTTATTTTTACAAACAAATGAAATGTTTATAGAACTCCGTATGTACAGAGATCTGTTACGAAATAGTCACTAGTGAAATGTTTATCTTATTTAAGTTTATTTAAGTTTCTCTTGTTTTGTACTGCTCCTTATGAAAAAAAAAAGTATGTTTTGTTTTCCATTTAAATATGGTGTTTCTGCTATGCAAATGTTTGATTTGAAATTAATAAATGCAGCTTTTGAGTTTTATATAATCGTTTGTCTTTCATGATCATATTACAGCTGTTTAAAAAGCTACCGGTTAAAATGACCCGTTTGGTGCTTCTAGGTAGTTCGAAATTCCAGCGCTTCTAGTGTTAAATTTCAACGTTTCAAAGATAGTTTTTTCCTTCTTCAGAAATTACTGTTTGTGAAATAGAAAACAGTCCATTTTGAAATGAAAAAGCATTAGCTTTACACAGGGATAGTCTTGCCCACAGTCTCTCAGATAGACAAGAGGTGGAGGACTAGAATTGTGCACCTCTGACCTATTGCATTAGCCTATTGTATTGTATTATATCCTGCTATAGTTCAGTGTTATGTACATATTGTAAAAGGTTGTTATTATCCCTTCAGTATGTGTTTCATACCTGATCCAGGGAGTCTTGTCTGAACCGTCCAGATATATATATATATATATATATATATATATATATATATATATATATATATATATATATATATATTTTAATTTAGTCGTCGCCAATTATTTTACCCCGATTTTCACCCCAATTTAGCATGCCCAATTATTATCTGTATCCCCGGCTCACCGCTCGCAACCCCCCCGCCGACTCGGGAAACGGAGGCTGGAATACGCGGTCCTCCGAAACGTGCTCCTTCCAAGCCGTCATTTTTCACACTCGCAGATCCACAGCAATGCCACCAGACCTATAGTGCCGGAGGACAACACAGATCTGGCGGCTCCGCTGCAGAGCCACAGGCGCCCCTGTCGGCCACAGGGGTCGCTGATGCGCGGTGATCCGTGGATTCCCCTGCCGACCTAAGCCCTCCCTACCCGGGCAGCGCTCAGCCAATTGTGCCGCCCCTAGGAACTCCCGGTCACGGTCAGCTGTGACATAGCCTGGATTCGAACTGCGATCTCCAGGCTATAGGGCACATCCTACATTCCGCGTGGAGCGCCTTTACTGGGATGTGCCACTCGGGAGCCCATCCAGATATATTTCATATTTTTCATGAATAGGGCTATTTTCAGATAACCAACCAGAATAATCAACCAAGAATACAAATCTCAGACAGTAAAATGTATAATAACAACAATACAGAAACAGTAACATTGAGCTGCTTTCATTTGAGAGAATCAGACCCCTGTGTTTCCATTGTACTGGAACCTGTAATGTTTTATTTCTGTCTTTGTATTGGAGATGGATGTTCCTAACATGCCTTGTTTCTTCATTTACCAGAGCTGCCAAAGGCTGTGCTGAACAGCAGTCCTCAATGGAGAAACCTGTACACTGGAGAGACTGTCACCCTGAGCTGTGGGGTTGAGAGGGGTTTCACTGACTGGGAATATCTCTGGTACAAGAGCAGTCAGAGAGACACAAGGCAGATCAGAGACACCACTGGAGCCAGTTACACACTCAGCTCTGTCACTCAGTCCCATAGTGGAGAGTACCAGTGTGAGGCACAAAGAGGAGACCGACCACGTTCCTCTCAGCGCAGTGATCCTGTTACACTGACTGTGTCTGGTGAGTTTATTAACACAGCGATCCTGTTACACTGACTGTGTCTGGTGAGTTTATTAACACAGTGATCTGTTACACTGACTGTGTCTGGTGAGTTTATTAACACAGTGATCCTGTTACACTGACTGTGTCTGGTGAGTTTATTAACACAGCGATCCTCTGTTACACTGACTGTGTCTGGTGAGTTTATTAACCCAGCTGAACAGACCCCTCAATACAGACCCCTGAGAGGCAGTAGTACTGCTCCATTTTAAACTGCCTGATGCAGTAGTGTAGTTGATTGCAAAGAAAAAAACCCAGCTGGATGGCAGTGGTGATGTTGCTCTCTTTAATCACCTCTTTTATTAGACCCTTCCATTCAGAACAATTTCAATAGAGGAGTTGGTCACTATGCACTGTATAACAAAATGGCTTTCGTTCACACCAGACTACAGCAGAAAGCTGGACAGTCACTCTGTAATCACTTTCACCCACTGCTAGGTACAGTTCATTCTCCCCAGCTGCTTTCGTTACTGATCATCTCTGGAGGCTTTACATTACATTGATCTGTGCAAGATTAAATACAAAACCTTTGCACTAAATTAAAAAAAATACATAACATATGGTTTAATTATGATAGATAGATGAAATCTTAGGTCAGACCCACACAAAGTAAAATAAATTACATAAACCACTGTTACTCTTTAAAAAATGTATTGTATCAGTGGTCCTGAAAAGCATGTTTGAAGGTCCTGAAGTAAATATAAACATTCTTTTAATCTAAAATCTAAGATAAAGCATTGTACTTTTTAATGGCTCGGATTACGATGCTCTTCATTTGTGATTTAAAGTACTCATGGTTATTAATAAATGAAGTAAAAACAAAAGGTCATTTCAATGTTCATAAAAGTAAAATGTAATAAAACTTTAAAGATTTTGCTATAAAAAACACAATTTAAATAGTCACTTAAAAAACAACATAATATTGTGAGCTTTTATATGAAAAACAAAACACATTTAAGCATAGATGACATAACTGAAATGAATCATGAAATCAGAAAATCAGAATTGAACGGTGACTGCTATACAGTATTAGTCCTTTAGGCGAATTCAGAAGGAACTGCCTAAATTTTTTAGGGGAATCTCAGAGAGCTGTCCCAGACGATGATTTTAATCAAAGTTAATGTTTCACCGTAGTTTGTGGAAGATGCTTCCAACATTCAAGGTTCAGCATTTAACACAGGAAGCGCCAAGCCAGTCAATTTGACCGTTTTGTGTTTTAAAATTTAAATGACTCTGCGTTCCGGAATGTAATGCGCATGCCCGTTTGTGACTTTTCTAAATATATGCATTAGATATAGTGACGGCGTTTGAGCGCATATTCACAAGAAATTGACAATTATAAGCATGTTTACCTAGAAGAGCCCAAACCGGTCATTTTAACCGGTTATTTCAATGCATATTTATCTATTCAAATGTAGCCTGTAATCCGGTAAATGCTCAGGGAAAGTGGGGAAGCGTGTATTCTGTGTGGACTGTACAGGTTAGAAAGCTGCCAGGTATGCAGGCTAAATAAATATGCTATATAAATAGTTTATTGTATTATAGTTATTTATGTTTTAAAGTAGTGCATTATATACTCTTTTTAAAAATAAAAGACCCTTTGATGTTATTTTTACAAACAAATAAAATGTTTATAGAACTCTGTATGTACAGAGACCCGTTACAAAATAGTCACTAGTGAAATGTTTATTTTATTTAAGTTTCTCTTGTTTTGTACTGCTCCTTTGAAAAAAAAAGTATGTTTTGTTTTCCATTTAAATATGGTGTTTCTGCTATGCAAATGTTTGATTTGATGTTCATAAACACAACTTTTGAGTTTTATTACAATCGTTTGTCTTTCATGATCATATTACAGCTGTTTAAAAAGCTACCGGTTAAAATGACCGTTTGGTGCTTCTAGGTAGTTCGAAATTCCTGACGCTTCTAGTGTTAAAGTTCAGCGTTTCAAAGTTAGTTTTTTCCTTCTTCAGAAATTACTGTTTTGTGAAATAGAAAACAGTCAATTTTGAAATGAAAAAGCATTAGCTTTACACAGGGAAAGTCTTGCCCACAATCTCTCTGATAAACAAGAGCTGGAGGACTAGAATTGTGCACCTCTGACCTATTGCATTAGCCTATTGTATTGTATTATGTACTGCTATTGTACAGTGTTATGTACACATTGTAAAAGGTTGTTATTATCCCTTCAATATGTGTTTCATACCTGATCAGGGGGTCTTGTCTGAACCATCCAGATATATTTAATATTTTCTATGAATAGGGCTATTGTCGGATAACCAACCAGAATAATCAACCAAGAATACAAATCTCAGACAGTAAAAATGTATAATTACAACAATACAGAGCTGTGCCCTCTTTACTGGACCCTGAGAGACAGTAACATTGAGCTGCTTTCATTTGAGAGAATCAGAGTCTGTGTTTCCATTGTACTGGAACCTGTAATGTTTTATTTCTGTCTTTGTATTGGTAATGGATGTTCCTAACATGCCTTGTTTCTTCATTTACCCAGAGCTGCCAAAGGCTGTGCTGACCAGCAGTCTTCAATGGGGAGAGCTGTACACTGGAGAGACTGTCACCCTGAGCTGTGGGGTTGAGGGGCGTTTCACTGGATGGCGATATCTCTGGTACAAGAGCAGTCAGGAGGCACAGTGAAGATCAGAGACACCACTGGGGCCAGATACACACTCAGCCCTGTCACTCAGTCCCATAGTGGACAGTACCAGTGTGAGGCACAAAGAGGAGATCAACCACGTTCCTCTCAGCGCAGTAATCCTGTTACACTGGGCTGTGTCTGGTGAGTTTATTAACACAGTGATCCTGTGACACTGACTGTGTTTGGTGAGTTTATTAACACAGCGATCCTGTTACACTGACTGTGTCTGGTGAGTTCATTAACACAGTGATCCTGTTACACTGACTGTGTCTGGTGAGTTTATTAACACAGCGATCCTGTTACACTGACTGTGTCTGGTGAGTTTATTAACTATTTTTTCTGAATATTGTAGCCAAGAAGAGCTTAATTTTTATACCACGCTGCATTTACGAGTGTACGTCTTCCAAACATTTAATTTGTTGTACATACCTATTCAGACCGTTGGTGTGGTGGTCCGTCTTACTTTAATACACACAATCTCGATTTCATTATCGATTAATAGTAGTCTAATCACTTTAAGAAAAGCCTCCAGTAAAACTTTAAAAGACGATGCTGCACTGTCCTGCGCCGTGTCTTGGTTTTCTTTGGTGGAATGTAAAGAGGGACAGGCTATTGATTAGCCTATCAGACACTAACTCTTAGATTTTGCATTTTTTAAATTAAATTTCTTATTATCCAGTAAGCTCACATGAGGAAACACGTCCACTTTGTCAGTCAGAAAGTGCAAATGTGGCAATGTTACATTGGTAACCAGAAATCAATATTTTGGAGATGATTATTGTGAAGAGTCTGAAATTGGATTAATTTGCTTCCCGAAGCAGATTTTTATTTGGCGGTTTGTCTAGAAATGGCAGCAGAGCTCTTTGTTGCTGCTTGAGTTGAATTT
>NW_026707380.1:0-27817 GCF_902713425.1 Acipenser ruthenus
TATTGGTCGTTTAAAGATAGGTCGAGAAAACTCGCCCAGTGTTGACCGCAGTTTAAATGTTCAATTTTACATCCTGTCAAAACCGTCGGTGCTTGTATTTGTAATACAGGGACAGTTTCACAAAGCACTATAAGAGAGCACTTGCCAAACTAGCTTATTTTACCCGTTTAAAAAAGAATATATATATATATATATATATAGAGAGAGAGAGAGAGAGAGAGAGAGAGAGAGAGAGAGAGAGAGATAGATATCTATATATTTCCGACACCAAAAAACAAAAACAAAAAACGAAATAGATTTTAAATTTCCATTATAAAGTTGACATACTATCTCATGATTTTGACTTCGTATCTCCTTATTTTGAATTACTATCTCGTTGTTTTGACTTAGTGTCTCGTTATCGTAAGTCGAAATAACGAGATCCAAAGTCTAAATAACGAGATAGTATGTCAACCTTATAATGGAAATTTAAAATGTATTTCGTTTTGTTTTGTATTTCGTTTTGTTTTTAGAACGATCACATTTATTATGAAACCCAACTCAGCAAGTCTATGTGATTTAAAGGATACACAATTTGTTTAATTTTTAAAATTATGCATTTTTAAATTTTGTAATTGTTTTATTTTTTATTTTTATGGAAGTCAATTGAATTTATTTAGCAGACTGCCTCCTGGAACTTGCTTTGTAAAAAAACAAGATCCTGTTCTGTTTTGTTTTTATTAAATAGACCGGACCCGGATTTTTTTCTTACTAGAATCCGTCCGCAAACAGAAAATTGACCGTTTAAAAAATGTTATTAAAACCAATAAAATATACATGTGTTTTATTATTATTATTATTATTATTATTATTATTATTATTATTATTATTATTATTATTATTATTATTATTAGCTTTGGTGGTGATTTGTAAAAACCTTCACAAACTATCTGCTAAATTCATAATGTTAACCTCTAGTGTTTACGCTTCTTAATAAAAAAACAAACAAACAAAAAAACGTATTTATAGGTTAATGTTAAAAATATATATTTGTCACTGTTTTTGAAAGCGGATAGAAATGTTTCTGTTGTGGAGGTGGATGGTAATTCTCTGTTTCATCAGCAGGTGGCGCTGGCGGGCTGCAAGCGGGAGGGATCAGTGCTGTGAGGTAGGCTGTACAAAGCAATGCTTCTCAACCAGATATTTAAACAGGGATGGACCTACCAGGCTGTTTCTTAAAGCGTTTTATTCCAGTGCAAAGTTAGCAAAAAAAAAGCTATTAAATATAAATTCAGGGGGGGTTGAAGGCAGCTGTGTGGAGTAGTGGCTAGGGCTCTGGACTCTTGACCGGAGGGTCGTGGGTTCAATCCCAGGTGGGGGACACTGCTGCTGTACCCTTGAGCAAGGTACTTTACCTAGATTGCTCCAGTAAAAACCCAACTGTATAAATGGGGAATTGTATGTAAAAATAATGTGATATCTTGTAACAATTGTAAGTCGCCCTGGATAAGGGCGTCTGCTAAGAAAGAAATAATAATAATAATAATAATAATAATAATAAAATATAAATTTAGGGAGGGGTTTGAAGGCACCTGAGTTGTTAAATATAAATTCAGGGGGGGTTGAAGGCACCTGAGTTGTTAAATGTAAATTCAGGGGGGGGGTTGAAGGCACCTGAGTTGTTAAATATAAATTCAGGGGGGGGGGGTTGATGGCACCTGAGTTGTTAAATATAAATTCAGGGGAGGTTTGAAGGCACCTGAGTTGTTAAATATAAATTCAGGGGGGGGGGTTGAAGGCACCTGAGTTGTTAAATATAAATTCAGGGGAGGTTTGAAGGCACCTGAGTTGTTAAATATAAATTCAGGGGGGGGTTGAAGGCACCTGAGTTGTTAAATGTAAATTCAGGGGGGGGTTGAAGGCACCTGAGTTGTTTCTGGTTGGTTTTGTAATACATACAGAGCTTTCTTCATTCCACAACATAGAACTGTAATGAAAAAGCATCACTTAATAAATATCTATTGATTTGTATTTCAATGAAATGATTGCATCTCAATATTGGAGCAACAGAATCTACTCATACAGATTCATTTTTTAATGTGGTGTTTGAATAAAAAAAGACTTCATCTTTACGAGAAGCCTCTCCTATGTTAACCACAGCTGGATTGTTTAAAAGTATTTCACAGCAGCAGGGAATCCACCTTTCCATCCTTCTGTGGTTGATCCTGGCTAGGTAGAGGCTGATAATGAACCCCGAGTCTCCCTTTATGTTGAAAGTTATTTAAACCGAGGGACTCACAGGCCAGTCAGTTTGGGCAGGAGCACCTTCTTAGCAAAGTCCCTGTCCATGGATAGATCTCACTGCAGAACTTTCACCTGCACACAGTTATCAACTAACCCCCACCCCACCTTAATAACCAGAATTGTTACAAAAGCAGTATAAAAAATCTTTAAAAAAACCCACTAAACTGTGTAACAATGGATTCCCAATACATGTGCTATAGCAGGGTGGCCAAAGCTGATAATTCCAGTCCTGGTCTTTGTTCCAGCCCTGCTCTAAATTGTTCAATTGAACCAATTAAACCTCCATCCAGACCGTGCAGTGGATCATGATCTCACTGTACCTGTAAAACCTGGAGTGGAGTAATTGGACACCCCTGCTCTATCGAAACACACTATTGATTCTAAACTGATTTTCTCTACTTGTTGTGTTTTTCCAACATGTCAGGCTATAGTTCTGATAATTGATCCAGGAATCTTGTGGCTTAAAGAAAAAGAAAATACCCTTAAAAACTGTTTGACCTGCAAGTGGTGTGTGTGTGTGTGTCAGTGTGGGTGTGTCAGTGTGTGTGTGGGGGTGTGGGTGTGTTATTTGGCACTGTCTGTGACTCGCTGTGTAGAACAGCGTTCTCTCACTGCTTCAGTAGCTCGTTTTCCAAATCCTCCTGTTGCTGTTAAAGTCATTGCCACGGTCAGACTCCTGCTTCTCCTACTGCTGCTGCCACTGCTGCTCCTTTTACTACTATTCCTATGCATTGCTTTGTGAAACTATTGGAGTTTTCTGCTTCCCATCTTGCATCTTCCCTGTGACGTGCTTCTACAATGCCCACTCTAACGTTGTCTCTCTCTCTCGTTTCTCTCTCTTCTTTATCTTGGATTTCCTCTTCTGTCTTCCTCATTTTCTCTTGAAGCTCTCGCTGGTACTATCCCTTTAGCTCCTTTCTCTCCCCGTCTTCTCGCTCTTTCTTCTCCTTCATGATCTCTATACTCTATATTCTATACTATCTATGTTTTCATTTACTTGCTGTAACACCTCAAATATTTACTTAGTGTTATAATTATTTAACCTCAAACAACATTAATATGTATAAAAGTACAGAATATTTAAGACAGGAAAGCGATTTCACTGTTATAAAACAACATGCAAATAAACTGACTGACTGTACTGGGGAAGCGCTGCTGGAGAGAGCAGACAGGATGTGTTACTTGGTAATGTACAGATACACAGGTACACAGGCCATCAATCACAGAGAATTTATTTTTATTATTAATAAACTGACTGACTGTACTGGGGAAGCGCTGCTGGAGAGAGCAGACAGGATGTGTTACTTGGTAATGTACAGATACACAGGTACACAGGCCATCAATCACAGAGAATTTATTTTTATTATTAATAAACTGACTGACTGTACTGGGGAAGCGCTGCTGGAGAGAGCAGACAGGATGTGTTACTTGGTAATGTACAGATACACAGGTACACAGGCCATCAATCACAGAGAATTTATTTTTATTATTAATAAACTGACTGACTGTACTGGGGAAACGCTGCTGGAGAGAGCAGACAGGATGTGTTACTTGGTAATGTACAGATACACAGGTACACAGGCCATCAATCACAGAGAATTTATTTTTATTATTAATAAACTGACTGTACTGGGGAAGTGCTGCTGGAGAGAGCAGACAGGATGTGTTACTTGGTAATGTACAGATACACAGGTACACAGGCCAGCAATCAGAGAGAATTTATTTTTATTATTAATAAACTGACTGACTGTACTGGGGAAGCGCTGCTGGAGAGAGCAGACAGGATGTGTTACTTGGTAATGTACAGATACACAGGGACACTGGCCATCAATCAGAGAGAATTTATTTTTACTATTAATAAACTGACTGACTGTACTGGGGAAGCGCTGCTGGAGAGAGCAGACAGGATGTGTTACTTGGTAATGTACAGATACACAGGTACACAGGCCATCAATCACAGAGAATTTATTTTTATTATTAATAAACTGACTGACTGTACTGGGGAAGCGCTGCTGGAGAGAGCAGACAGGATGTGTTACTTGGTAATGTACAGATACACAGGGACACTGGCCATCAATCACAGAGAATTTATTTTTATTTAACAGCACATGAACAACAATATTCTTCTATCACAGATTTAACTACAGAAATCACAATACCCAATAGAGAACTAAACATTTATAATCATAGTTCTAAGACATTACAAAAGCATTCGTTCTGCATGATATAGTGCATGCTGGGTGTGTGCTGTTGCTGTTGGCACTGTCTGACACTGTTCCACTGGACCTCACGTTATTACATTTTCTTTACTGTTGCTGCTCCTGCCCCTGCTGCTGGCCCTACTCCTGCCCCTGCTCGTGGCCCTACTCCTGGCTCTGCTGCTGCCCCTACTCCTGGCCTCACTGCTGGCCCTACTCCTGCCCCTGCTGCTGGCCCTACTCCTGCCCCTGCTGCTGGCCCTACTCCGCGCTCTGCTGCTGGCCCTACTCCTGCCCCTGCTGCTGGCCCTACTCCTGCCCCTGCTGCTGGCCCTACTCCTGGCCTTACTGCTGGCCCTACTCCTGGCTCTGCTGCTGGCCCTACTCCTGCCCCTGCTGCTGGCCCTACTCCTGCCCCTGCTGCTGGCCCTACTCCTGCCCCTGCTGCTGGCCCTACTCCGCGCTCTGCTGCTGGCCCTACTCCTGGCCTTACTGCTGGCCCTACTCCGCGCTCTGCTGCTGGCCCTACTCCTGCCCCTGCTGCTGGCCCTACTCCTGCTCCTGCTGCTGGCCCTACTCCTGCCCCTGCTGCTGGCCCTACTCCTGCTCCTGCTGCTGGCCCTACTCCTGCCCCTGCTGCTGGCCCTACTCCTGCCCCTGCTGCTGGCCCTACTCCTGCCCCTGCTGCTGGCCCTACTCCTGCCCCTGCTGCTGGCCCTACTCCTGCCCCTGCTGCTGGCCCTACTCCTACTCCTGGCCCTACTCCTGCCCCTGCTGCTGGCCCTACTCCTGCCCCTGCTGCTGACCTTACTGCTGCCCCTGCCTCTACTGCTGACCCTGCTCCTGTTCTTGCCACTGTTGCTTCCCATGCTGCTTCCTCTGCTTTTGCCCCTACTGGGCCTCTTACTGCTGCTGTTACTGTTACTGCTCCTGCTGCCTCTGCTAGGCCCCATAGAATTGCTCCTGCTACTCCTATTACCTTTGTTACATAACACGTTTTCAATACTGTTATTATGTATTGTATTGTATTTGGGGATTTTTCTGCTTCTTCTCTTGCTCCTTGCTTGTAATGTGTCAATGCTGATGTGCATTCTCTCTGTTGTTTTTTGTCATTCTCTAACATTAATTCTCTCATTTTCATTTCTCTCTCTTCTTTGTCTTGGATTTCCTCTTCTATCTGCCTCATTTCCTCTTGAAGCTTGTGCTGGTTCTTTCCCTTCAGCTTCTCTATCTCCAGGTCTATTTGCTCTTTCTTCTCCTTCATGATCTCTATTATTCTTTTTTCTATTTTTTCATCTACTTGCTGTAACATCTCACTGGTGTAGTAGGTGTTGTTGTTTGCTGTCACCATGGCTTCTATTTTCTCTATGAGCTTTGTGACCTGAGTGCGATCGTTCTTTTCTTTGTTGTTGAAGGCATGATACCTGTTCCCACATTCCATTATCAGCTGCTCGAGATCATCTTCAGCATCTTTAACATATTGCTCAATCGTCTCCCCTTCCTCCAGATCGTCCACGCGGGTAAAAAGGACCATTATGTAGTTTGTAGCTTTCCCACCAAATCTCTCCTTGATTAGCTTCACTGTTCTCTTCTCTTCCTCTGTGAATCGGCCCACCTGTATCACCAGGAGGAAAGCGTGGGGTCCCGGGGCAGACTTGGTGATGCATTGCGCAGCATTAAATATAGCTTCCTTTTGAGACAGTTTCGTATCATACAAGCCCAGTGTGTCGACCACAGCAACACGTCTCCCAGCAACTTCTCCTGTTCTCTTAACACACCCCTTAGTCTCTGATCTGGAGCGGACCCTCGAATCAAACTCCTTGCTTCCCAGGATGGTGTTTCCTGAGGCACTCTTCCCAGTTCCACTTTTCCCAAACAGCACAATCCTGATTTCAGAGGAGCTGGGAGTTTGTGTTTGTACACCCTCTTTTGCTCCATCTTCATGTTCTGGTCCTGCAAAAAGAAAGGAAAAGGTTATTTTCAAATCCTAGAAATAAAAATGTTAACTTAGTAATTTAACAATTAGTACCAATGCTGATAAACTCAGGTCTCGATCATTTTTAATTTTGCAGGTCACTAAGATACTCACAGAAACTGTTAAAAAGCTTTTGTTACTTTGCTCCGTGGTACTGAAAATACATTAACTTAGTGTCTTTGCATGGCTTCAGCACATCACTGATAATGTTGTAACAGCAAACTGCATCATGTGTGCGTGAGATGTCATGTTAATGTTTGTTACAAGTCTTCTTGGTCAGGTCTTACTTGTAAAATAGATTTTTAATCTCAAGTGACTTTCTGGTAAAATAAATGTAAAATAAAATTGGGGTCATGTGACTTTTTGTTCTCTGGATTCTAAAGACCTACAGTAACGCTTCACAATATTGGCTTCATACTCGGTACACAACTGTATTCTGTGATTCTCTCTCAATTATTTTACAAAGCTTGCCACACTGTCCAAAGTGACTTCTGCTCCAGAGCAAAAAGTGAAGAACATATTAGTACAAACGGAGCAGAAAGTGTTTTGTCTTTATACAGCAGAGACTGCAAAATGCTCATGACCTCAAAGTGACAGAGGACAATGTCATGGGCACCAACATATTTAGCGTTCAGGCTAACATCAATCTATGTAGAGACTGCTGCTGCAGAGTCACTTCCAGTAGGACCATGGTATAATATTAGGACAGGGTGGAAGCCCTGTATATATAAATAGTGTTTTGTGTATTTTGTATTTAAGTGTGGCAGGGATAGGATTAATTCCAATGTGGAACGTGGCTGGGTCTCGATTTGAATAATTGATCATCAATCAAGTCCCAGCCACATGGTATAAAAGGGAAGATCCTTTGTTTGGGGGAGGTAGCAAGGAGAAAGCCATCAGTGAAAGCAGCTGCCCAGCCTGATAGTAAAGTTTGTGTTTTTGGTGCGTGACTTGATTTGTGTGGACCTTTTATTTTGGCCCCTGTGCCTTTTTTTTTTGTTTTTATTGCTAGTAAAAGTGTTCATTGCGCTTAAAACTGCAGCTTCTGTCTCTGGGTTTGCTTTCCTGCCACTGACCAGACTTGACCGCAACGCTAACCTGCTACATATGGTGGCAGGGTGGGATAACGCTCCCTAGCAACAGAGAGGAACTACAGAAAAAAAAGTTTTACAAATAAATCAATAATACAAATTATTATTATTATTATTTATTAGCAGACACCCTTATCCAGGGCGACTTACAATTATTACAATATATCACATTATTTTTTACATACAATTACCCATTTATACAGTTGGGTTTTTACTGGAGCAATCTAGGTAAAGTACCTTGCTCAAGGGTACAGCAGCAGTGTCCCCCCACCTGGGATTGAACCCACGACCCTCCGGTCAAGAGTCCAGAGCCCTAACCACTACTCCACACTGCTGTGTGGACCTTTTAAAATAAAACTCACCCAAGCAATGCTGTCGCAGTGCGATAGCCAAGAGCACAGCCTGCTACTCCCAGCTCTACTCATAACTATCTCCACAAACAAAGGATCATGTTCCCTTTTATACCAAGTGGCTGGGACATGATTGATGGTCAATTATTCAATCAAGACCCAGCCACATTCCATATTGGAATTAATCCTATCCCTGCCACACTTAAATACAAAATACACAAAACACTACCGTAGTCCTTCGAATTTAACACATCCTCGAATTTAAGACGTAGCCCAAATTTCCCACCCTCAATTTGAGGAAACAATAAAACAAAGATACAACCTCAATTACGCTGTTGTATCGTACAAAACCGACACAAAACAGAGTTGTTGTTGTAGATTAACCACAGAGCTTGTTTACTGTGCTGCACACTATAATACTTCAGATGGCGTCTCTGTCGTACACACACACACTCGCTCACTTACAGCATCACGCATCCCAGCAACAGCAAGCACGTCACAACTCTCCACAACATCAGGCAACGTCTAACCCAGCAGCCACAACAGCATTGACCGCATTGCAAACACAACAGTCGCAACCTGTGTTTCTCCCAATTTGTGAACTGTCGGAAAATACGGGGTCTCGTCCGCATTTCCGATCTGCCCAAGCTGGTACTGTTTGTTAGAAACGCTGAAATTGTAAAAGCTTCACTTTGAATTCCTCAGGAAGCTAATGACGCTTCTTTAAAAATGGCTGCCTGTATGTCATGGATGATTCGAGTTTGGGCAGTAACGGTTTGTCTTTTCTCGGTCACGTTGCTGCTTGTGTACTCGGGTAGTCCCGTCTTTTGTTTTTGATTTTAATACACACATCACTATGCCTTACTCAAATTTAAAACGCAGGATATTTTTGAGAAGCAAAAAATGGTTCAAGAAGTGCGTCTTAAATTCGAAGGATTATGGCATTTACATGTATAGGTCTTCCGTCCTGTCACACATATATATTAAGCTTATATTTTGCTTAATCATATTGCATGTTCCCTGCATTAAAATATTAAAACTCAGTTTTATACTTATTTAACCTCAAATAACAATAACATTAATATGTAAAAAAAAGTATAGAATATTTACAACACACGAGAGAGATTTGAATTAGCTGACTTATAAAATAACATGACTGACTGTACTGGGGAAGCGCTGCTGGAGAGAGCAGACAGGATGTGTTACTTGGTAATGTACAGATACACAGGGACACAGGCCATCAATCACAGAGAATTTATTTTTATTATTAATAACCTGACTGACTGTACTGGGGAAGCGCTGCTGGAGAGAGCAGACAGGATGTGTTACTTGGTAATGTACAGATACACAGGTACACAGGCCATCAATCACAGAGAATTTATTTTTATTATTAATAAACTGACTGACTGTACTGGGGAAGCGCTGCTGGAGAGAGCAGACAGGATGTGTTACTTGGTAATGTACAGATACACAGGTACACAGGCCATCAATCAGAGAGAATTTATTTTTATTATTAATAAACTGACTGACTGTACTGGGGAAGCGCTGCTGGAGAGAGCAGACAGGATGTGTTACTTGGTAATGTACAGATACACAGGTACACAGGCCATCAGTCAGGTTAATGTACAGTGTGACGTTGTCAATTTCAAAGCGGCTTGCTGTGCCTGTCTAGTGCAGTATTCACAAGTTTCCGTACACAAAAACAAGAACAAGGTTTGGCTCAGGAACAAAAGGAAAGTCCGGTTTTATTCAGAAAACATAAGAAACAAAACTGCTCACTACTTTACTACACAGTACACACCCTCTCGACTACACACTCTTATATAGGGTGTGGCCAGGGGTAACTGACAAACAATCATTCCATTACCACCTGGCCACATTCCACACTTTTTCAAAAAAACTATTAAAGCAGTTATCAGTTAAACATTTTAACAGGTGGGTGTGTAAAAGCCGCCATCTTGTCCCCAGGCTGTTCCTCCACATCTGAGCCCAAGATGGCTGCCAGCCACAAAACACACATTTTGCTTGTGCAGGGCCTCTGCCCTGTCACAACAGATACACAGGTACACAGGCCATCAGTCAGGGAGAATTCATTTTTATTTAACAGCACATGAACAACAATATTCTTCTATCACAGATTTAACTACAGAAATCACAATACCCAATAGAGAACTAAACATTTATAATCATAGTTCTAACAAAAGAATGGTACATTTATGTAACATTACAAAAGCATTTGTTCTGCATGATATAGTGCATGCTGGGTGTGTGCTGTTGGGACTGTCTGACACTGCTCCACTGGGCCTCACATTATAGAACAGTTTTTTACTGCTGCTGCTGCTCCTGCCCCTACTACTGCCCCTGCTGCTGCCCCTACTGGGCCTCCTACTGCAGTTCCTACTGCTGCTCCTGCTGCTCCTGCTGCTATTATGTCCCACTTTTCCACTAGTGTCATTATGTATTGCACTGTGGAGTTTTCTGCTTCTTCTCTTGCTCTTTGCTTGTAACGTGTCAATGCTGATGTGTATTCTCTCTTTTGTTTTTCTGTATTCTCTAACATTAATACTTTTTTTCTCAATTCTCTCTCTTCATCTTGGATTAACTCTTCTATCTTCCCCATTTTTTCTTGAAGCTCTCGCTGGTACTTTCCCTTCAGCTCTTCTCTCTTCCTGTCTATTTGCTCTTTCTTCTTCTTCATGATCTCTTCTTCTCTTTTTTGTATCGCTGCCTCTGCTTGCTGGTACATCTCACTGGTGTAGTAGGTGTTGTTGTTTGCTGTCACCATGGCCTCTATTTTCTCTATGAGCTTTGTGACCTGAGTGCGATCGTTCTTTTCTTTGTTGTTGAAGGCATGATACCTGTACCCACATTCCATCAGCAGCTGCTTGAGGTGATCTTCAGCATCTTTAACATATTGCTCAATTGTCTCCCCTTCCTCCAGATCATCCAAGCGGGTAAAAAGGATGATTATGTAGTTTGTAGCTTTCCCATCAAAAATCATCTTGATGATCTCCACTGTTTTCCTCTCTTCCTCTGTGAATCGGCCCAGCTGTATCACCAGGAGGAAAGCGTGGGGTCCCGGGGCAGACTGGGCGATGCATTTCGCAATCTCACTTTTAATTTCCTCTTCAGATATCTTCGTATCATACAAGCCTGGTGTGTCAACCACAGCAACACGTCTCCCAGCAACTTCTCCTGTTCTCTTAACACACTTCTTGGTTTTTGATTTGGAGCTGGCTTTCGCCTCAAACTCTTCTCTGCCCAGGATGGTGTTCCCTGTGGCACTCTTCCCAGCTCCAGTTTTCCCAAACAGCACAATCCTGATTTCAGAGGAGCTGGGAGTTTGTGTTTGTACACCCTCTATTGCTCCAGCCTTGTGCCATGGCCCTGTAAGAGAAAGAGAAAGTTTATTTCCTAGAACTTAAAATATCCTTGTAAATATACATTTGGAAATCCTGTAGCAAAGCTGAGGTTTAAACAGTGAATTACAACAAAATTCAATGACAAACATTTTAACTAGAAATTGTTTTTGAATGTTTTGCGATTCATTATAGATGCTATTTTGGTGTGTGGATTAAGAGTAGTGGGTGTGTGCTAATTATCCACGAATGGGACGTTCAGCATGCAGAGGTGTGAGGGGCTACTCAGTCACGTAGGCAGGAATGGAAAAAAGAAGTAAAAATATAAAGATGGGGAGGATCATATATAGTCTGAGGTCTTAAGTGGAACTTTGTCCTGGTATAGTTGTGTTAGTTCATTCTGAATGGGCTATAAGTTGTGCTGTTTCTTGTTGCTTGTTGGTCTTTCTTCAGTATAAAGCTGATATGCATGTGTGCAGTTTGAAATGGTGGTGGTGTTGATTGAAATGCTGGAGTGATGCTAGACTCTCAGTGCTGTTTGAAATGCTGGAGTGATGCTAGACTCTCAGTGCTGTTTGAAATGGTTGTGGTGTTGGTTGAAATGCTGGAGTGATGCTAGACTCTCAGTGCTGTTTGAAATGGTGGTGGTGTTGGTTGAAATGCTGGAGTGATGCTAGACTCTCAGTGCTGTTTGAAATGGTGGTGGTGTTGGTTGAAATGCTGGAGTGATGCTAGACTCTCAGTGCAGTTTGAAATGGTGGTGGTGTTGGTTGAAATGCTGGAGTGATGCTAGACTCTCAGTGCTGTTTGAAATGGTGGTGGTGTTGGTTGAAATGCTGGAGTGATGCTAGACTCTCAGTGCTGTTTGAAATGGTGGTGTTGATTGAAATGCTGGAGTGATGCTAGACTCTCAGTGCTGTTTGAAATGGTGGTGGTGTTGGTTGAAATGCTGGAGTGATGCTAGACTCTCAGTGCTGTTTGAAATGGTGGTGGTGTTGGTTGAAATGCTGGAGTGATGCTAGACTCTCAGAGCTGTTTGAAATGGTGGTGGTGTTGGTTGAAATGCTGGAGTGATGCTAGACTCTCAGTGCTGTTTGAAATGGTGGTGTTGTTGCTTGAAATGCTGGAGTGATGCTAGACTCAGTGCTGTTTGAAATGCTGGAGTGATGCTAAACTCTCAGTGCTGTTTGAAATGGTGGTGGTGTTGGCTGAAATGCAGAGAGACTGGAGAGGAGCTAGATTCTCAGTGCAGTTTGAAATGGTGGTTGTGTTGGTTGAAATGCATTGTTGCTAGACTCTCAGTACTGGCAATCATGCAATTCTTTACAATAAATAATGTAAACAGTGGTGGTTTGGCAGTTGAACTCACCTTTGTTAAATCCTGCGGCTGTGCTGTAGATGTATTGTACAGTACCTACTAGTTACCTTTGTCAGCCCTACACAGTTGTTTGTTATGAATGCTGAGCATGAAAGCTGATGCCTTTGACACACACATGACGAATTTAGATAAGCAAAAACTACTCAGAATAGTGATGATATGTCACAGTGACCAGGATGATAAAAAAAAAAAATCCATGTTCAATACAGATCAAGTCTGTCAATGTATTCAGTTTAAACGCCATTCTTTTTATACACAATGGACCCAGTTTTCACCATTTAGATCCAAGGGGAAAAAAATGTCTAAAACTTGGGATCAAGGGTGTCAAAAAGAAACCCCTTAAACACAAACAATACACAAGTCAGTCAAAAAACGACAGTTCCAAATCAAGCTGGTTTGTTTTGTGGTTTGTGAATTGCTATTAGACTATATTTTCCTGCCCACAGTTTTAAAACAGTGCAATTGTTTGTCTTATTACATTTTGTACTACTATTATGGCTTCCGGTAGACTTTTTTTTTGCCGATATCATTATGTAGTTACATTATTATTATCATTTATATCAATATAGCACCACATGAAAACAAGATGAAACACCGAAAAGGCAATCTCATCTCACAATTATAGTCAAACCAACTCAGGTGTGCAAAACAAACTTGTGAATTCTTCCCAGGTAATTACGAATCTTATAAAAGTATATCTTTTTTATATCTCTAATCTACCTTAGAAATACAAATGTAATATTGTTTATTATTATTATTATTATTATTATTATTGACCACAAAACCTTTTCCCACATGTCTGCAGTATCATCTACATGCTTTTTCGCAAACTCCATACATGCTTTACAGGCCAGGTTTGTGTAGGGACCGGCTTATTGTTGATGTGTGAACACTGACTCCCATCTCAGACACAGAACTTTGCAGATCTCTCAAGGTCATTGTTGGCTTCAGAGTGTCATTCTGAACTAGTTTCCTGCTTGCCCGGCTGTTCAGTTTGGGAGGGTGACCTGATCTGGGTAGTGTTTGGGTGGTATGATGCATCTTCCACTCCTTAATGATGGCCTTCACTGTGCTGAGAGGGATAATCAGCACCTTTGAAATATTCTTGTACCCTTCTCCTGCTCTGTGCCTCTCTACCTCTATCCCTGACTTGTTTCGAAAGCTCCTTGGTCTTCATAGTTGCTTTGTTGGATCACTAAGTTGAGTTGCAGTCAAAGTCTTTATATACCTAAGGGAAATTATCTACAAGTTAAACCACTTTGAGTACACACAGGCTGAAACCATTTCACTAATTTGGTGACCTTTCAAACAAATCATTTGCACCTGAGCTGATTTAGGGCTACAGTAGCAAAGGGGTTGAATACTTATGCAACTGAGATTAATCTGTTTATCTCTGTAAATCTTACTTATTTATATTCTATATGCATTAACTTTATCAATGTGGAGTAGTTTGTGTAGATTCTACATGTAAAGTCTAATTTGAAAGTGTCGTGGAGTACGCTCAGGTGCCAACAAAATGTGAAAACTTTGCAGAGGGATGAATACTTCTACAAACCACTGTACCTGTGATCCAGACACTTCAATGCCTGTGATCCACACACACTTCAATACCTGTGATCCACACACTTCAATACCTGTGATTCAATACCTGTGATCCACACACACTTCAATACCTGTGATTCACACACTTCAATACCTGTGATCCACACACTTCAATACCTGTGATCCACACACTTCAATACCTGTGATCACACACTTCAATACCTGTGATCCACACACTTCAATACCTGTGATCCACACACTTCAATACCTGTGATCCACACACTTCAATACCTGTGCTCCACACACTTCAATACCTGTGATCCACACACTTCAATACCTGTGATCCACACACTTCAATACCTGTGATCCACACACTTCAATACCTGTGATCCACAACACTTCAATACCTGTGATCCACACACTTCAATACCTGTGATCCACACACTTCAATACCTGTGATCCACACACTTCAATACCTGTGATCCACACACTTCAATACCTGTGATCCACACACTTCAATACCTGTGATCCACACACTTCAATACCTGTGATCCACACACTTCAATACCTGTGATCCACACACTTCAATACCTGTGATCCACACACTTCAATACCTGGATCCACACACTTCAATACCTGTGATCCACACACTTCAATACCTGTGATCACACACTTCAATACCTGTGATCCACACACTTCAATACCTGTGATCCAACTACACTTCAATACCTGTGATCCACACACTTCAATACCTGTGATCCACACACTTCAATACCTGTGATCCACACACTTCAATACCTGTGATCAATCCACACACTTCAATACCTGTGATCCACACACTTCAATACCTGTGATCACACACTTCAATACCTGTGATCCAACTTCAATACCTGTGATCCACACACTTCAATACCTGTGATCCACACACTTCCCCACACCGTGGAATAGTCTGTTATGAAATAACGCCCTTGACATGAATTCTAATGAATAGTTTGAACCCTTCTCGCTCCTTGTTCTTTATGTAACAATAGGTAATGCAAAAGATCACAAAATAACTGGTATTTCTTGAGAGACGATGTATAGAGAATACTGCATGGGGTAGTGTGTGTGTGATATGAGAATTAAGCCAAGTGATTTACCCAAGCATCCCACCCCGAGGGTGGGCATTACATTCTCATTTATAACACACACTAACCCAGCAGTATAGTTTATTATCTCTGTTGAAGACAGCAGCTCTGTGAGGTAAGGTGAGAGCTCACGGTGGCTGGTCTGTTGCTGGTGTTAATGAGCGTGTGTTTATGGGAAATATCAACTGGATGATCCCATTGAAAAAATTGCTCACCAGTTATTATTATTATAAATACAAGCCTATTTACACCTGGAGTACCAGACGATGGCAGAAGCTGTAAAAGTGTAGCTTTGAAATCTTGTTTTTTGTGTTGTTTTATCCATAACTATTAAACACTCAATAGCCCAGAATTTAGAAATATAATATACATACATACATATATATATATATATATATATATATATATATATATATATATAATATAATATAATTTTGTAACACTGTTTTTGGTTTTTTAATGTTCTGAAATGTTTATTTCCTGTTACTGGTTGTCTTAATGTAGTGCTGTTTGCTCATTTTAAATCCTGCATGACCTATTTAAACAAAAAATTAAACTGTATCAAGCACTTTTGGACAGCACTTCAGAAAACTTTTTTTGCTGTCTAAACTTGACGGAAAATACATCTGTTGTTGTTGTTATTATTATTATTATTATTATTATTATTATTTTTATTATTTGCAGTATAACTTACCTATGTCATCAGTATGTAGTTCAGAATATTCATTCATGAGGGTTTTTCTATCTGTGATACATTCATTGCAAGAGATATGCCTCCTTAGTCTGTATATATACAATGTATATAAAAACAGTTTCTTACCACGCAGTAGTCTAGTTAAGAGTCCAATTCTTAGTAGAGCTTATTCATCAGTATGTAGTTCAGAATATTCATTCATAAGGGTTTTTCTATCTGTGATAGATTCATTGCAGGAGATGCTACTTTAGTGTGTATATACACAACGTATATATAAATAGATTCTTACCACGCAGTAGTCCAGTTAAGAGTCCTATTCTTCCTTCTCTTGAAGCCATTGTCTCTGCTGTACCCGTGCTGGTAATCTGAATAAACTCTGGTCTGTGTTCCTATATGTAGGATCTGAAGCCAGTGACACACCTACAGTACATTGTTACTTGGACATCATTGGTTGACTGTTGAAACACACAAGAAGTCACACTTCTTACAAGCACTGCAGGACTCTTGTGGTTCCAGTGATGCTGTCATTCAGAGGGTGTGTGCCGTTCACAATATATTGACCTTGCACCTCAAAACAGTCCCATGTCAACCCATGCAGCCTGCTTTCACACACTCGTCCTTCTCAACATATCACTGCAGTGCACAGGTCCTTACATTGGTTACCAGTGAGCTACCCAATTGATTTTAAAGTTGCTATAATAACTTATAAGGTCCTTCATGGATTAGGGTCATCCTCTCTCCAAGAACACTAACTCTGTATATTCCTACTCGCTCCTTGAGATCACAAAATGCAGAACTCTTAATTATTCCAAAAAGTCGTCTTAAATCAGCTGGAGCTTTTGCTGTCGTGCTCCTTGTTTGTGGAACTCTATTCCGGTTGACATCAGGCAGATTGAAACACTGGATTCTTTTAAGTCTAAATTAAAACGTACTTTTTTGAATGTGCTTTTCTATAATTGCATGTAACTGGAGTGTGTTGTATATTTGAGCTCTCTGGTTTTGTTTGCACAGCGCAGTGGGATGCCATGGTGTGAAGGGAGGTTGCTATATAAAAATACATGTGTATTGTATTGCATTAGGTGAAGGAAGGATGAATAAGAAGTTAAAACTGGAGCCCTTATAGGGATAAGCAATGCTGGAAAGAATAATCAGAGGGGTGCTGTTGGAGTATATCGGCCTTTAACTGTGCTTTATATTCAATGTTTCAATTGAACTGGCACTGTATAAAATAACAGCCGGTCAGGAATGTCACTGCCAGGTCCTTAGAAACCACAGCACAGCAAATGGCATCACAATCAGGTAAACTGGAACATTTATTATGTGTTTATTGTGCAACTGCAGGTTCCCCGAGGGTCTCCCCTGGTAAAGACATGGCTGCGTTTTGTGCAGGGGGAGTCATCGAAAAAGCATTGGACAGTATTGTAAAAAAAATCAATAGAATAAAATCTCAGTACAATTTTAATGCAAAACACCTTTATTAATTAATGAGAAAGGGCTTTCCCAATCATGGTTTTTGAAAGAGAAAAACAATTAATCTTCATTGAGGGGAGCTCTGAACCCCAGGACTGGGTGCAGCAGCAGCAGCAGGGCTAGTGTCAGTTTGTAACCCTGCCTAGTGTCAGTTTGTAACCCTGCTCAAACTCCTGGCTCCTGATCATTTCAATATGAATAATACTAGACTTCATTGAGGGGAGCTCTGAACCCCAGGACTGGGTGTAGCAGCAGCAGCAGCAGCAGCAGGGCTAATGTGAGTTTCTAACCCTGCTCAAACTCCTGGCTCCTGATTATTTCAATATTAACCCACAAAACAGTCTCAAGAGACCTGACATACACTCAGACTCCCCGAATCGAATACAGTAACTATCCACCTCCCTTCTCAGTGACCTCGATCTCTAAGTTTCGTGTTCTTTATAAACATGTGATTTCCAGTAAAGCTCACAGAAACACACCCAGCAGTGTAATGAGGTGCAGTTTGAGAGCAGCTGTACCTGATCTAGTGCATTCCACAGTGAGGATTTCAATAGGAGCTGCGGCTGGGTTACTCTCAGAAATGACCATTAGCTTTTTTTTTTTTTTTTTAATTTTAGTCGTTGCCAATTAGTTTTTATTATTTTCTCCCCAATTTGAAATGCCCAATATTTTTAGTCTCAGCTCACCGCTACCACCCCTGCGCTGACTCGGGAGGGGCGAAAATGAACACACGCTGTCCTCCGAAGCGTGTGCCGTCAGCCGCCCGCTTCTTTACACTCTGCAGATTCACCGTGCAGCCGCCTCAGAGCTACAGCGTCGGAGGACAACGCAGCTTTGGGCAGATTACAGGCAAGCCCGCAGGCGCCCGGCCAGACTAAAGGGGTCGCTGGTGCGCGGTGAGCCGAGGACACCCTGTCCGACCTAACCCTCCCTCCCCCCAGACGACGCTCGGCCAATTGAGCGCCGCCCCCTGGGAGCTCCCGTCCACGGTCGGCTGTGGAATAGCCTGGACTCGAACTCGCAACGTCCAGGCTATAGAGCGCATCCTGCACTCTAGCGAGTGCTTTTACTGGATGCGCCACTCGGGAGCCCCAACCTTTAGCTTTTTAATACCATCTTTCTCTGTCTCTCTCTCTCTCTATCCAATGGACATACTTCCCCTCAAGACGTATAATCTGTGCCCCTGTGTTAATATTATCGTTGCTGTAGGAGTATATATGGGGTTATAAGGTAGGGCAGGGAGTGTCAGCACCTGAACTCGCACCCTCTTGTCTTACCTGCCAAGATCTCGCATCGCCTTGAGGAGAGAAAAAACATCTTCAGTTTCAGTTTACAAGAGGATTGGAATTCATTCAAAACGTCAGTTATAATTAGTAACTAAACGTGAAAGGGTTTCGCAAGGACTCCATTTCACAGCAGGCGTCATTAATTTACTTTGTGCATTTTTAAATTCTTTTGAAGGTCAGCACACAAAGTGATTTATTTTGTTTACACCTGAGGCCATAACACACTGTATGTAGTCTTGCAGTGCTAAAAATACATCTTGTACTGTACGTAAATGTAATAAATAATTTGTACAAATGTATGTTGAGTACAGCGTACTGGAAACACCCATCGGACAAGCCCCGGCTTGAGGCGCTACCTTTATTTTACGCATTACTGCAATGTCTTTTTATTTTTATTAAAATATTATGTGACGTCACCCTTTGAACTTTTGATGGATCAGTTCTACGAATCTTCTAACTGAAAGTTGCTGGGTGGCTTTGAGGAGAAGATTTTAATATACTTTCTATTCAGGTCTATACACAGGCTTCACACAGAGCAGGTGTATCAGTTTAACAGCACTCAAAACAGTGACTCGTTTTTACCAATTCAACGCTTCTTGTTGTTTATCCCGTAGTTATAACCCTTTCTCAATCTTAACATCTAATGTTTATGTTTAGAAACGTACACACAAGTCCGTGTCTGGTTCTATGTTTCATATTTGCCCAGTAATATCACTAATAAATGCAGTTAAACCACTAATTTATAAAACCGAAAACATCAAGCCCTATGGTATTATTTAATCATTCAGTTTTTTGGTTGGTTATATTTTTATATTCAATTTATAGTTTGATAGAGTTTTAAAAAGCATATTTCAAATCCGTAGACAATAACTGCATTTAATTAACTGGCTTTGAAGAAACAAAACTAAAAAAGTGTTTAATTCAGATCTGAGTCTGAATTAAACACTTACACGTTTCATAGCACGGTCTTCACAAGATGGGTCCACACTTCAAGTGAATTTTCAGGTATAACTGTGTGTGGTGTCTTGCAGTACAGAGTCCTGTGCGGGACCAGGACCCGGCCCGCAGTCCGCTGCAGCACCGTCTTCTTACCCGTGACCCGACCCGACCCGCTTTAATAAGATCTGCAACTCGACCCGAACCCACAAGTGTTTTTCCTTTACCCACTGCCTGCGTCGACTGACTCTCCTGCTCTCACATTCACACACATATATCTATCCTTCTCCACAGATTGAGTTTATACAATAGGCTATACAGCGTGGTAGCTTTCTTTAGTGGTCTGCATATATTTTAACATAGTAATATATTAACTATCTACCTACTCTAATAGATCAGATAAGTTTGAAAGATCTGTTGAGGCCACAGGGGTTTGCTTTACAAAATGAATCTTAGTTTTAGATGTGAATACATTAGTTAACTGAGATCTTTATTTGATACCTCTACCTGTAGATTCCACAGAAAATAACACAACAATGATAACTATGTATTCATTTTTATTTTAGCATATTGTTCTAAAGTTTAAGAACCAACTAACAACAAAACTAAATTATGAGTGTGTAATACTTTTGTGTGTGTAATACTTTTGTTATTAAAGAGCCACAGGCTGCAGTGGCTACACAGTGTTGTTTTATTTGCTGTTAAACTCTGTCAGTATGGATCTATCAATCTGACCTGCATCTGTTTGTGAAGATGCTCCAGTGGGAGTGTGGAAGTGCTGTCAGCGTATTGAGAGTTTGAGTCACATCGTTATGAGACTCCGCAGATCCACAATATGCACTTACTGAAGAAGCAAAGCCGTTGTGGAGGTGGATGGTAATTCTGTGTTTCATCAGCAGATGGCGCTGGCGGGGTGCAAGCTGGAGGGATCAGTGCTGTGAGGTAGGCTGTACAAAGCAATGCTTCTCAACCTGATATTTAAACAGGGATGGACCTACCAGGCTGTTTTTTAAAGTGTTTTATTCCAGAGCAAAGTTAGCAAAAAAAGCTATTAAATATAAATTCAGGGGGGATTGAAGGCACCTGAGTTGTTAAATATAAATTCAGGGGGGGGATTGAAGGCACCTGAGTTGTTAAATATAAATTCAGGGGGGGGGGCTGAAGGCACATGAGTTGTTAAATATAAATTCAGGGGGGGGGGGGGTTGAAGGCACCTGAGTTGTTTCTGGTTGGTTTTGTAATACATACAGAGCTTTCTTCATTCCACAACATAGAACTGTAAAGAAAAAGCATCACTTAATAAATATCTATTGATTTGTATTTCAATGAAATGGTTGTATCTCAATATTGGAGCAACAGAATCTAATACAGATTAATTTTTAATGTGGTGTTTGAATAAAAAAAGACTTCATCTTTACGAGAAGCCTCTCCTATGTTAACCACAGCTGGATTGTTTAAAAGCATTTTACAGTAACAGGGAATCCACCTTTCCATCCTTCTGTGGTTTATCCTGGCTAGGTAGAGGCTGATAATGAGCCCCAAGTCTCCCTTTATATTGAAAGTTATTTAAACCGAGGGACTCACAGGCCAGTCAGTTTGGGCAGGAGCACCTTCTGAGCAAAGTCCCTGTCCATGGATAGATCCCGCTGCACCTTTCACCTGCACACAGTTATCAACGAACCCCCACCCCACCTGCCTTGATCCCATCTCTCTGGACAGCTTCCCCGTCACTTTGATCTGATAGGAACAGATACACACACAACAAGCAAGACCGGGGAGGATTTCAAAACATACCTTTTATTAGAATAGATTTCAACAGCAGTACCTGAGCAACACCATCGACTATTACAGAATTTAACATTTAATAATCAGAATTGTTACAAAAGCAGCATAAAGAAATATTTTAAAACCACTACACTGTGTAACAATACATTCCTAATACATGCGCTATAGCAGGGTGGCCAAAGCTGATAATTCCAGTCCTGGTCTTTGTTCCAGCCTTGTTCTAAATTGTTCAGTTGAACCAATTAAACCTCCATCCAGACCCTGCAGTGGATCATGATCTCATTGTACCTGTAAAACCTGGAGTGGAATTATGGCCCTCCAGGACCAGATTGATTGGACGCCCCTGCTCTATAGAAACACACTATTGATTCTAAACTGATTTTCTCTACTTGTGTTTTTCCAACATGTCAGGCTATAGTTCTGATAATTGATCCAGGAATCTTGTGGCTTAAAGAAAAAGAAAATATCCTTAAAAACTGTTTGACCTGCAAGTGGTGTCAGTGTGGGTGTGTCAGTGTGGGTGTGTCAGTGTGGGTGTGTCAGTGTGTGTGTGGGGGTGTGAGTGTGTTGTTTGGCACTGTCTGTGACTCACTGTGTAGAACAGCGTTCTCTCACTGCTTCAGCAGCTCGTTTTCCAAATCCTCCTGTTGCTGTTAAAGTCATTGCCACGGTCAGACTCCTGCTTCTCCTACTGCTGCTGCCACTGCGGCTCCTTTTACCACTATTCCTATGCATTGCTTTGTGAAACTATTGGAGTTTTCTGCTTCCCATCTTGCATCTTCCCTGTGACGTGCTTCTACAATGCCCACTCTAACGTTGTCTCTCTCTCTCGTTTCTCTCTCTTCTTTATCTTGGATTTCCTCGTCTGTCTTCCTCATTTTCTCTTGAAGCTCTCGCTGGTACTTTCCCTTCAGCTCCTTTCTCTCCCTGTCTTCTCGCTCTTTCTTCTCCTTCATGATCTCTATACTCTATATTCTATACTATCTATGTTTTCATTTACTTGCTGTAACACCTCAAATATTTACTTAGTGTTATAATTATTTAACCTCAAACAACATTAATATGTATAAAAGTACAGAATATTTAAGACAGGAAAGCGATTTGAATTAACTGACTGTTATAAAACAACATGGAAATAACCTGACTGACTGTACTGGGGAAGCGCTGCTGGAGAGAGCAGACAGGATGTGTTACTTGGTAATGTACAGATACACAGGTACACAGGCCATCAATCACAGAGAATTTATTTTTATTATTAATAAACTGACTGACTGTACTGGGGAAGCGCTGCTGGAGAGAGCAGACAGGATGTGTTACTTGGTAATGTACAGATACACAGGTACACAGGCCATCAATCAGAGAGAATTTATTTTTATTATTAATAAACTGACTGACTGTACTGGGGAAGCGCTGCTGGAGAGAGCAGACAGGATGTGTTACTTGGTAATGTACAGATACACAGGGACACAGGCCATCAATCACAGAGAATTTATTTATATTTAACAGCACATGAACAACAATATTCTTCTATCACAGATTTAACTACAGAAATCACAATACCCAATAGAGAACTAAACATTTATAATCATAGTTCTAAGACATTACAAAAGCATTCGTTCTGCATGATATAGTGCATGCTGGGTGTGTGCTGTTGCTGTTGGAACTGTCTGACACTGTTCCACTGGACCTCACGTTATTACATTTTCTTTACTGTTGCTGCTCCTGCCCCTGCTGCTGGCCCTACTCCTGCCCCTGCTCGTGGCCCTACTCCTGGCTCTGCTGCTGCCCCTACTCCTGGCCTCACTGCTGGCCCTACTCCTGCCCCTGCTGCTGGCCCTACTCCTGGCCCTACTCCTACTGCTGGCCCTACTCCTGCCCCTGCTGCTGGCCCTACTCCGCGCTCTGCTGCTGGCCCTACCCCTGCCCCTGCTGCTGGCCCTACTCCTGCCCCTGCTGCTGGCCCTACTCCTGGCCTTACTGCTGGCCCTACTCCTGCCCCTGCTGCTGGCCCTACTCCTGCCCCTGCTTGTGGCCCTACTCCTGGCTCTGCTGCTGCCCCTACTCCTGGCCTCACTGCTGGCCCTACTCCTGCCCCTGCTGCTGGCCCTACTCCTGCCCCTGCTGCTGGCCCTACTCCTGCCCCTGCTTGTGGCCCTACTCCTGGCTCTGCTGCTGCCCCTACTCCTGGCCTCACTGCTGGCCCTACTCCTGCCCCTGCTGCTGGCCCTACTCCTGCCCCTGCTGCTGGCCCTACTCCTGCCCCTGCTTGTGGCCCTACTCCTGGCTCTGCTGCTGCCCCTACTCCTGGCCTCACTGCTGGCCCTACTCCTGCCCCTGCTGCTGGCCCTACTCCTGCCCCTGCTGCTGGCCCTACTCCTGCCCCTGCTTGTGGCCCTACTCCTGGCTCTGCTGCTGCCCCTACTCCTGGCCTCACTGCTGGCCCTACTCCTGCCCCTGCTGCTGGCCCTACTCCTGCCCCTGCTGCTGGCCCTACTCCTGTCCCTGCTGCTGACCTTACTGCTGCCCCTGCCTCTACTGCTGACCCTGCTCCTGTTCTTGCCACTGTTGCTTCCCATGCTGCTTCCTCTGCTTTTGCCCCTACTGGGCCTCTTACTGCTGCTGTTACTGTTACTGCTCCTGCTGCCTCTGCTAGGCCCCATAGAATTGCTCCTGCTACTCCTATTACCTTTGTTACATAACACGTTTTCAATACTGTTATTATGTATTGTATTGTATTTGGGGATTTTTCTGCTTCTTCTCTTGCTCCTTGCTTGTAATGTGTCAATGCTGATGTGCATTCTCTCTGTTGTTTTTTGTCATTCTCTAACATTAATTCTCTCATTTTCATTTCTCTCTCTTCGTCTTGGATTTCCTCTTCTATCTGCCTCATTTTCTCTTGAAGCTTGTGCTGGTACTTTGCCTTCAGCTTCTCTATCTCCAGGTCTATTTGCTCTTTCTTCTCCTTCATGATCTCTATTATTCTTTTTTCTATTTTTTCATCTACTTGCTGTAACATCTCACTGGTGTAGTAGGTGTTGTTGTTTGCTGTCATCATGGCCTCTATTTTCTCTATGAGCTTTGTGACCTGAGTGCGATCGTTCTTTTCTTTGTTGTTGAAGGCATGATACCTGTACCCACATTCAATTAGCAGCTGCTTGAGATCATCTTCAGCATCTTTAACATATTTCTCAATCGTCTCCCCTTCCTCCAGATCGTCCACGCGGGTAAAAAGGACCATTATGTAGTTTGTAGCTTTCCCACCAAATCTCTCCTTGATTAGCTTCACTGTTCTCTTCTCTTCCTCTGTGAATCGGCCCACCTGTATCACCAGGAGGAAAGCGTGGGGTCCTGGGGCAGACTCGGTGATGCATTGCGCAGCATTAAATATAGCTTCCTTTTGAGACAGTTTCGTATCATACAAGCCCAGTGTGTCGACCACAGCAACGCGTCTCCCAGCAACTTCTCCTGTTCTCTTAACACACCCCTTAGTCTCTGATCTGGAGCGGACCCTCGAATCAAACTCCTTTCTTCCCAGGATGGTGTTTCCTGAGGCACTCTTCCCAGTTCCACTTTTCCCAAACAGCACAATCCTGATTTCAGGGTGGCTGGGAGTTTGTGTTTGTACACCCTCTTTTGCTCCATCTTCATGTTCTGGTCCTGAAAAAAGAAAGGAAAAGGTTATTTTCAAATCCTAGAAATAAAAATGTTAACTTAGTAATTTAACAATTAGTACCAATGCTGATGAACTCAGGTCTCGATCATTTTTAATTTTGCAGGTCACTAAGATACTCACAGAAACTGTTAAAAAGCTTTTGTTACTTTGCTCCGTGGTACTGAAAATACATTAACTTAGTGTCTTTGCATGGCTTCAGCACATCACTGATAATGTTGTAACAGCAAACTGCATCATGTGTGCGTGAGATGTCATGTTAATGTTTGTTACAAGTCTTCTTGGTCAGGTCTTACTTGTAAAATAGATTTTTAATCTCAAGTGACTTTCTGGTAAAATACATGTAAAATAAAATTGGGGTCATGTGACTTTTTGTTCTCTGGATTCTAAAGACCTACAGTAACGCTTCACAATATTAACTTCATACTCGGTATACAACTGTATTCTGTGATTCTCTCAATTATTTTACAAAGCTTGCCACACTGTCCAAAGTGACTTCTGCTCCAGAGCAAAAAGTGAAGAACATATTAGTACAAACGGAGCAGAAAGTGTTTTGTCTTTATACAGCAGAGACTGCAAAATGCTCATGACCTCAAAGTGACAGAGGACAATGTCATGGGCACTAACATATTTAGCGTTCAGGCTAACATCAATCTATGTAGAGACTGCTGCTGCAGAGTCACTTCCAGTAGGACCATGGTATAATATTAGGACAGGGTGGAAGCCCTGTATATATAAATAGTGTTTTGTGTATTTTGTATTTAAGTGTGGCAGGGATAGGATTAATTCCAATGTGGAACGTGGCTGGGTCTCGATTTGAATAATTGATCAGTCAATCAAGTCCCAGCCACATGGTATAAAAGGGAAGATCCTTTGTTTGGGGGAGGTAGCAAGGAGAAAGCCATCAGTGAAAGCAGCTGCCCAGCCTGATAGCAAAGTTTGTGTTTTTGGTGCGTGACTTGATTTGTGTGGACCTTTTATTTTGGCCCCTGTGCCTTTTTTTTTTGTTTTTATTGCTAGTAAAAGTGTTCATTGCGCTTAAAACTGCAGCTTTTGTCTCTGGGTTTGCTTTCCTGCCACTGACCAGACTTGACCGCAACGCTAACCTGCTACATATGGTGGCAGGGTGGGATAACGCTTCCTAGCAACAGAGAGGAACTACAGAAAAAAAAGTTTTACAAATAAATCAATAATACAAATTATTATTATTATTATTTATTAGCAGACACCCTTATCCAGGGCGACTTACAATTATTACAATATATCACATTATTTTTTACATACAATTACCCATTTATACAGTTGGGTTTTTACTGGAGCAATCTAGGTAAAGTACCTTGCTCAAGGGTACAGCAGCAGTGTCCCCCCACCTGGGATTGAACCCACGACCCTCCGGTCAAGAGTCCAGAGCCCTAACCACTACTCCACACTGCTGTGTGGACCTTTTAAAATAAAACTCACCCAAGCAATGCTGTCGCAGTGCGATAGCCAAGAGCACAGCCTGCTACTCCCAGCTCTACTCATAACTATCTCCACAAACAAAGGATCATGTTCCCTTTTATACCAAGTGGCTGGGACATGATTGATGGTCAATTATTCAATCAAGACCCAGCCACATTCCATATTGGAATTAATCCTATCCCTGCCACACTTAAATACAAAATACACAAAACACTACCGTAGTCCTTCGAATTTAACACATCCTCGAATTTAAGACGTAGCCCAAATTTCCCACCCTCAATTTGAGGAAACAATAAAACAAAGATACAACCTCAATTACGCTGTTGTATCGTACAAAACCGACACAAAACAGAGTTGTTGTTGTAGATTAACCACAGAGCTTGTTTACTGTGCTGCACACTATAATACTTCAGATGGCGTCTCTGTCGTACACACACACACTCGCTCACTTACAGCATCACGCATCCCAGCAACAGCAAGCACGTCACAACTCTCCACAACATCAGGCAACGTCTAACCCAGCAGCCACAACAGCATTGACCGCATTGCAAACACAACAGTCGCAACCTGTGTTTCTCCCAATTTGTGAACTGTCGGAAAATACGGGGTCTCGTCCGCATTTCCGATCTGCCCAAGCTGGTACTGTTTGTTAGAAACGCTGAAATTGTAAAAGCTTCACTTTGAATTCCTCAGGAAGCTAATGACGCTTCTTTAAAAATGGCTGCCTGTATGTCATGGATGATTCGAGTTTGGGCAGTAACGGTTTGTCTTTTCTCGGTCACGTTGCTGCTTGTGTACTCGGGTAGTCCCGTCTTTTGTTTTTGATTTTAATACACACATCACTATGCCTTACTCAAATTTAAAACGCAGGATATTTTTGAGAAGCAAAAAATGGTTCAAGAAGTGCGTCTTAAATTCGAAGGATTATGGCATTTACATGTATAGGTCTTCCGTCCTGTCACACATATATATTAAGCTTATATTTTGCTTAATCATATTGCATGTTCCCTGCATTAAAATATTAAAACTCAGTTTTATACTTATTTAACCTCAAATAACAATAACATTAATATGTAAAAAAAAGTATAGAATATTTACAACACACGAGAGAGATTTGAATTAGCTGACTTATAAAATAACATGACTGACTGTACTGGGGAAGCGCTGCTGGAGAGAGCAGACAGGATGTGTTACTTGGTAATGTACAGATAC